>NC_061830.1:26948145-26955645 GCF_019202785.1 Penaeus chinensis | reverse complement strand
TCGATTTGTTCCTACTATTGTTATTCCTGCATCATTTTCAAAAATACACCAAAAAAGAAAGATAATCATAAAATATCGCAAAAATTAACTAGGTCAAACAAGTGGGTAGAACTAATGACATGATGTTTAGCCAAGGTATCTATGCATACAAGGTAACTTGAAACAGGTGACCCCACTTTGTATTGATGAAAATCCTATTTGGCAACTTCCGAGCCAAGCCCCGCCTCTTTGACTACACTAATTGCAAAAACAAATATATTTTTTATTTCTCTTTTCCTTTGTTTCGATTTCGACTACTTTTTTACCGGTGTTATTACTGAACCATCTTCAAAGAAAATGTGCCGAAATGCATCATAAATTATTGAACAGATTTACCCGGTCAAAAAATAGGGCGAAGCTAATGACGGCAACACGTTTAGCCAAAGAATGCACTGTGAGATATCAGATAGAGGTAGATACAGAATTATTTGTATAATCTACTCGATATTTCTATAATACCAGAAGCAAAATTAAATCTCTCTCTTTAACTGCCTTTAGAATGCTGACTGCCGTAAGAATATTCTTGGGAAAAGCCAATTTTATTTTTGGATTCGGTATGTTAAATTGAAGTGGAGTTACCTGTTATATGTTCCATTTATACATAGGTGGACTCACTCCATCTCGATGAAAGTCCTAGGTGGCAACTTCCAAGCTAAGTCCCGCTTCATCACCTTTAGTCATTGCATTTTTTAATTATTATTTAACCATTGTTATTAGTGAATATTTTTTTAAAGAAAATGAATTGAAATAACACTTAGCATAAAATATCGCACAAACTGTTGGGGTCAAAAAAGGAGTTACTGACGTCATCACGTCTAGCCAATGAGAGTGCGCCGTAACTTACCACATATAACTAGTTACCTAATTATTTGTATAATTTACTCGACATTATTATGATAACCAAAAGTAAATTCCCCTAACATAGATAACAAAGAATACCTCATCATTAAGAGCCATCAGAATACTCCTTGGGAAAATGACGATTTCATTTTTGGGTTCATTAGGCTAAACGGAAGTGGAGCTACTTGTTATATGTTCACTAGATCGAGAAAGTATCGGGCCCGATGCCGTCAGAAAACGTCCACACAAGTGCTGGTGTTGTAAGGGGGAAGGGTTGGTATGTCTGACTAAGACTAGTTTGGAAGGTCCGATTCACTGGACTCACGGTTTGGTTGTATAATATATATATATATATATATATATATATATATATGTATGTATGTATGCATGCAATTATGTATATATATACATATATCTATATACATATACATGTATATATATATGTATTTATATATATATATTTATATATATTAATAAATATATATACACATATGTATTTATGTACATATACATATATAATATGTATATTCATGTACATATACACATATATATAATATACATATATTCATGTACATATATATGTGTGTGTAAACATAAATATATATATATATATATATATACACATATTATATACATACAAATATATACACACATATATGTATGCCATTTATTCAACTGCAGGACATAGGCTTCTCTCAATTCACTATTGAGAGTTTTTTTTTTGTAGTCTCCCCCTTGCCTGATTGGATGCCCTTTCTAATAAACCGCGGTTCGGTGCGCTAGCAATCGTGCCACGGCGGTGACTTCCCCTACGACACCTGCGTTTGATCTCTCAAGGCGATATGTCGTTTTCTCGCCAGGAGATCGAGCTCAAGCCATTTTTACTGCCGCGACCGGGAATTGAACTCAGGACCATAAGGGTCGGAGTCCAATATTCTAACCACTAGACTATAATATATATACATAAATATACATATATATGTAAATATATACATATATATATAATATATACCCATATATACATATATATACATATATATTTACATATATGTAACATATTTATATATACGTATAATATATAATATATATGATATATATATACACAAGTGTTTTATACATACACATGCACACTGAGAAATTTCATCACTCCTGAGTCTGCCCTCCCCTCCTCCCACTCTGCCCCTCACGCCGTTTCTCGCTGGGAATCTCGTTACGAGATGTGGGAAGTTAAAAGTAGACCGGCGCAGAGGGGAGCAGTCAAAGCCGCCCATTCTGACGCCTATTTTCGGAGATGGGATTAAGGCTGATAATAGGTTCAATGGGTAATGCTCATCGTAAGTTCAGGTTGTTTATGTGCGTTAGTCTGGATTTTGTTTTCCTTTTAGGATTCGCTATTTTGTGTTTTCTACTCTCTTTCTCTCTCTCTATTTCCCTCATTCTTTCTCTCTCTCTATATGTCCCTCATTTTCTTTCTCTCTCTCCCTCTCTCTCTTTCTTTCTCTCTCTCTCTCTCTGAGGGTTCACAAATCGGGTTGAGTCTGTGGCGGTTAACCTTTATTCTTTTGTTACGGAAATACATATATATCACGGAGGGCAGCACCGACACTTCGCGAAAGACGGCCAAGGATTGTAAACGGTGTGAAGTCACGATGCGAACTGGCGAATCCTTTGAGACGCGGCATAGAGGTCAGTCTACAGTAGATGGTTGTGTTGCATCTACTATTTAGTCTGGTGTCTTATCTCTTTGGTGAGTGCCTGTGTGGGTGTAAGTGCCCACAGGTATGGCTGGGTGTTGGAGATTGAAGTTGGAGATCTACGGGGGAGCCGGTAGGCTCCCCATTCGGCTAAGGACTGGGCAGTCCTTGTGTTGCTGCTGTTGTCTTGCTCTGCTGGAGGATCGTGGGTTGCTGTTCTTGCTTACGGCTTCTGCAGCTTAAGTACACGAGCGCTGTGTAAGCGCGCAAGGAACGAGAGTGAGCTAAGCAAACGAGCGATAAATTGTGCTCGGGCTGGCTTGCCCCGCCGCTCTGCCGGTCATTCACTGATGGTATCTTGAAATAAGTTACAGGTACATAGCAGGTGCATGTATGAACAATGGTGCACAGGGGACTGGGGTGGGGTGGGAGAGGGTAAGTTACGAACATATAGATAAGCTAAAGTACGAGAAACTTAAACTATCAAGTCATTTGTTGGCAGCACTTGTTGCAGCGCAACAAGTGAACATCTCTGGGAATATGTGTGCATGTGACCTCAGTCTCTTTCTCTGTATGTCATGGTAGAATATGACATAACACATCAAGAACAATAATCCCATGATTGCCATGTCAGCTCCAGTTACATATAATGGGTAGTAATATGTAGTATGTAAGTCAGAGGAAGGAAACTGAAGGGAAAGGCCTTGAATCTTATTAACTTGTGACGTGCTAATATCGGGGATAATAATGTCGAAAACTGGTAAATCCAATATTATGGGGCTAATGTTAGAACCACAAAAGGATATAACTAACTTCAATGTTACTAGCTATCATGAACACTGTTCCTAGGTTCTCAACCAATGCATTGGTGCATTAACCGAACGAGTCGGCGAGAGAGCATCTGGAACGAGACATGAAGTTAGCAAGCAAACAGGTAATGGAAGCTAGGTGTATAGTATGTGTTGACTAATTTCAGTCTATCGAAATGGTACCAAGCAACATAATTAGACTTCAAGCATTTACTGTGTGTTTTGTTGTTTTTGACTGCGATTTTATGTTGGTATGAGAGTATGTGATCCCTAGATTTTGAGATACTCTTTTGCTTTCTGGAACGGGATCTTGTTTCTGCATAACTGCCAGAATATTCAGGCTGACGTCTGGTCTGAAAATCTCTTGTCTGTGCTGTACAGGAGAAAGTGTGGGGGTATCCCTAAGGGAATCTCTTGTCTGTGCAGCAATCTCTTGTATATGCTGTACAGGAGAAAGTGTAGGGGTATCCCCAAGGCAATCTCTTGTCTGTGCGGCAATCTCTTGTCTGGGCTGTACAGGAGAAAGTGTGGGGTATCCCCAAAGGATGAATGAAAGGTGCTATTGATAACGAATTGAATGGTTAGAAGGGAGTCATGCTAGTTATTAGATGTTGTGTCTACCAGTGATTGCACAAATGTTAGAATGAAGCCATTAAGGTGCTCGGTTTTTCCATTGCTCTGAGGTCTGAGCTAAAATATTTACCCGGGTAATGTTTAACATCTTATATAAGGTATCCATGACCTCATTCTGAGTACACAGGTGTAGTGTACCTTTGAATGAAGTCATGGAAGGCCTTCGCAACGACCTTCGTGGATTTGTTTTAGATGGGAACCAGCTCGCAATATCTGAGATATGAGAATATATTTATTCCCACTACACGTGGTTATAAAAACTGATAATGTGTCACAGGAGACCTCAAAAAGAAAATCCAGAATGTCATAGCTCAAGGCAGGGGTGGGCTGGCTGGTGGAACCCTTGAAATGTTGGGAGAGCCTGCACGACTACTTAACCTTAGTAATAAGGAGGGGGAAGAAATATCTCTATTTAACTATAACTTCTCTTGTAAAACCTTGACTTCCTTTAGTTTTCTTGGGGTAGCTATTCTGAAGAGGAGGCCTATGGGTTCGCCTCTCACTATTTTTTTCTAATATGTCCCTATAAACGGGGTCCTCTCGCTGCGCACGGCGAATCTCATCCTCGAAGGGATGGTTAAGAGGTTGGTTAGTTGCATTAGCTAACACCGGCACGACCGCAGGGAATTCTTGACATTTTGTAAAGCTTGGAGGAACAGGGATACACATACTGCTATTCGACTTACAGTAAGTGGCAAAGGTGCGGGGTGAGTTCTATGGCATGTGCCCGTCTTCTCTGTGGGTCCCTGCCATGAAGGATGGTCGTGAGAGCAGAGCAGTCGGTGTGCACATCAATCTCAGAGCCGACTACCAACTCCCGGAAATGACGGAGTGGCCAGGTAATTGCCAATAGTTCGTGGGCAGTAGTATGATACGACCGCTCTGCAGGTTTCAGGTACCTGCTTGCAAAGGCAATGGGGCAAAGCTTACAATCTACCTTCTGGTGTAGCATGGCACCTAATCCTATGTTAGATGTATCTGTCGTGAGTACAAAGGGAAACTCAAAATTTGGAAGGTCAGAAGAGGGGCATTAACTAGTAATGCCTTCAGTCGCAGAAAAAAATCCTCTGTCTCAGTGTTCCAATTGAATGGTACATCTTTCTTCAGGAGTGTCATAAGGGGTACTGCAATAGAACCATAACCTTGGATAAACGGCCTATAAAATACAGAAAGACCGAAAAAGGACTTTAGGTCTTTTTGGTTTTGCGGTCGAGGGAAGTCAGTCATGGTCTGTACTTTGCTTTGATTGGGCAATATACCATCGGATGATAAAGTATGGCCCAAGAAATTGAGAAATTGGTCGAAAGAATTGATATTTATTAGGGTTTATGGTGAGCCCTGCATTTGCAAGATGCTGGAATACCTGACGTAATTTCTTTTCATGTTCAGAGATCGATGGGAGCATATTAAAATGTCATCCAGGTGAACCATAACCAGGTTGTTAATCATACTACTAAGTATGATAGACATCAATCTACGGAAGGTGAGAGGAGAATTATATAACCCAAAGGGTGTTCTCAAGAATTCAAAGTGTCCCATGTGAGTTGAAAATGCGGTAAGTGGTTGACTTTCCTTGGCTACAGGGACTTGTAAGAAATCCTTAGCTAAGTCAAGAGTGGAGAAAACTTGATTTATGGAACCAATACCCTGCAACAACAGACGGAGATCCGGAATAGGGAATGTGTATGGAATAGTCACTGCATTAAGGTGTCGGTAATCCACTACAGGCCTGAATGATCTGTCCTTTTTGGGGACAAGGATCATGGGACTGGCACAGGGTGAATTACTTGGCCTAATTAAGTTCATGTCCAGCATTCCTTGCACTTTATTTCAGAAAGCCTTCCGCTTTGAATGCAGGATCTTATGGGAGTGGATATTAATGGGCTTAGCAATAGGCTCGAGGAGATTAGACTACTGAATCATGTCAGTTTTCCCATAGGGACGGTCTTTTGACGGCAGTATGGTCGGGTAAACACTAAAAACATTAATCAAAATACAGCCATCCTGAAAAAAAAAAAAATGGGATGGAGAGGGAGAGGAAAGGAAGGGGTTAAATGTGGATAGTCCATTTCCTTTACGTTTTTCATATATCAACATCGACAGGTGAAATGAGGGTTCCCTTAATAAGTAAGTAATGCTGTTGAAGACGATGAAATTTCTCTGAAATACCCTTCCTGAACAAAAAATCATGACCAAGTAATAAATTTCCCGGAGTGAAATTTCTTTTCGCAACAACGAATAAATGGGGAAAGATAATACCACTAATTTCAATGTCTAGGACTTTCCTTCCAAGGGAGCCGGTCATGTTACCTGTAACGCCACTGATAATAGTGTGGGAAGGCTGCAAATCTAACGAAAAGCCAAATTCCTATAATATATCAAGGGATGCAACACTACATGATGAATAGTTATCCAAGAAAAACTATGCCGTACGATTATTCTCTACAGAGGGGAGGGGAGGAGGTTGGCTTTCATCATTAGGAATGCATAATGTTTATATATGGTGTGTATCAGTAATTGTATCAGGCGTCAAGTGGGGTAAGTGTAAAATTCGCCTTGTAAGTTGCCTATATCTAAGTCTCCCCAATAACGAAAAAAGACCTACGTTTGCGACGTTTCGGGATGTCGTAGGTTATTCTGACCTGCTCAGGGAAAGTCTAGCATTTTGCCCAGTATTGTCTTACCACAGTATGGTGATGCAGGCAAGATGTGGGGAACTGGCATACTGAGGCAAGATGACCGTATCTGGTGTGATTAGAACAATGTTCTGGTCTTGGTACCCATCGTATCACCGTGGTGTGGTGTTGCAATAGCAAGGTGTAGTGTTAGGTCTGTGTTTTATGGTGTCGGTGCATGGGAGGTCTTGGTGAATAGTTCGTTGTGGTGAGCTGGTTGTTGTGTCGATGCATGGGTCGTGTTGTGTGGGTTTTGTCGTGTTTGTTGAGGTGATAAATGTTGAGTGGGGTGTTGTATGATGTTATGGTGGTACTTGTTTGTGTAATTGTCTTGTGTTACAACGCCTGCATGTACCGCTGTTGTGAACGCTTTTTCCTTTACTAATTTCGCGAATTCCCCGGGAAGTGAATGCATATTTATCTATTCGTAGGACCTTTTCCCTAACTTCCAGTGGGAGGGATGAGTCCTATTACCTGTTTTCTTAGATGAAATGTGTAATCTACGCCATGTGATTTTCGCCTTTGAATTCAGTCTTAATGGGGCTAATGACTCCACCCATTTCCAGATCGCAATTTGGAGTTCATTACAGTAGGCCCGGATATCTTCCACGGACAACAATGCCAGTTCCATCGAAAGGAAAGAAGCAACTTGCAGATGATGTCCGGGGTCGTGCGGCCTGAAGGAGGATCAGAAAACCAATTGGAATCTCTCAATTGCGCAGGACTAGAGGTGCAGTTTTAAACGTGTCGAGAGCGTTCCTCACGTCGGACTCCACTCTCTCTCACTGAATTTTCTACATCCCTTAAGAA
>NC_061830.1:26930645-26940645 GCF_019202785.1 Penaeus chinensis | reverse complement strand
ACGTGTCTCGACTGAGCGGCCATTGCTCCATTCACTCCCAGGTACACGGGTACACGGTGGACCAACTTTGAAAATTGGTTCAAACATCTGGAATCTTAGTTGCATCTAAGTATACTGGTGAAGTATATACTTTGTGTGTTAGGGTATGAGGTGAAACATAGGGGAATAAGTGGTGTTATTGTTGTTATTCGGTAATCCGGCTTTCTGGGGAAAAACGAGTGTATTAAATCGCCGTTAGAATTGTAAAAGAAATTGTATTTATTTTCAATAACACATTTTCATTTTGTATGATGTTTAATGATTTTGTTGTGTGCAATATAGTTAATGAAATAATTAAAATTGTGAAATATTGTTCAATTTAAATAAACCTACTGTGAGAAGATAATCTAAGACTACTAAATGAGAATTGTCTAATTGTAATAAAAATACTGGATGATGCACGTAATATATAGATAATAAGGAATGCTTATTTAAGTCTCCTACTAATAAATATAATAGAAATAAGGACTATTACTAGAAACACTAAATAATTTTGAAATAAGTAATAGAAAGATAACTATTTAACAAAAGTATACTAAATAATAACTTCATGATAATAGTGATTCAAAAATACATTTGAAGATTATTCATAAACGTATCAATTCAAGAAAATAGTAAAAGCTACAAACTTCACGAACTTCATTTATAAGCTATAATATAAGCTATTCTCATTACTTGTTGTAATTATTCCGCTGCTTCCTCTAAACATCTTAAAACTTAACTTTACAGTACTTCCCTGTACTACAAGCGGGATTGTTACAAGATATATATATATATATATATATATATATCGAGAGAGAGTAAATATATATACCTAAATACATATATATATATATATACATAAATACGTACATATATGTATATGTATATACATGTATACACACATACACATACACACACACACACACACACACACACACAAACATGCAGGTATACATATGTATACATATATTCATATATGTATAAGTATACATATAAATACATATTTATATATCTACATATATAAATCTATATATATACATATATATATATATATGTATGTAAGTATGCATATATGTATTTGTGTATAGACACACATATATATGTGTGTGTGTGCGTAGAGACATACATGTACATATATATGTATATATATTGTGTGTATATATATATATACACATACATACACACATACATACATATATATATATATATATGTATGTGTGTGTATATGTGCGTGTGCGTGTGCGTGTGTGAGCGTGTTTGAGTGTGTGTAAAGAAAAATAATAGAACTTTTGGCAGTTGTCAAAAATATTAATTAAAAAAAAAATAGTATCAGTACTGTTTCTGTAGGTGTCGATGCAGCATAAAATCTTTGGAAGGGCATTGATTTGATTTTTTTTTTTTTTTTTTTCTGAAGCCATCTGAAATGAGTGTCTAATCATTCACCACTGTTCTCAATATATCACTTTTTCCATCAATATATTTTGCCATACTCTATGCATTCCGTGACTACCTTAAAAAGGTAATTTATCTTTTTTACTATTGTTATCATTATCAAAGGCAAAGGCACTGATTGTGATAATAGAGCCATGACTTCGGATTCGAATATCTGTAATGTCTTTAAGCGCCATAGCAAAATTTGCAATTCAGCCATATTTCGCCAACCTTTAAGTTACATTGCAAATTTATGGGTAATATTGACACCATGATACACAGATAAATATTTACTAACTCTAATCAGCGCCGAATCCTGGCCTCAATCGTTGCATTCGAACCATCAGAATCTGAAATAAACAATATGAACATAATATGAACAATGTACAGGAAGTTTGGTGCACATTTTGCTACATGAGATAACGAAGGTAAAGGTAATTTGATATGGTAATAAGGAACCAGATAATCGCCAAACATTACTGCCAATAAGATGTAATGAGACCGTTGTGGAGAGTGATAACCTTCGAATGCAATAGCGAAGACGGTTATTGGTATTCGCTTTTGGGGAATGATAAATTTATGTCGTCTGTGGAAAATTTGTGTTTGTGAAAAAAAAATATCCACATAAAAAGGCTCTGATAAAGAAAATGGTAATGATTTATCTAATAGCAATTATATTATAATTAATAATGATAATGATGACAATGATATTGATAAAAATGATGATAATAATAATAATAATAATAATAATAATAATAATAACGATGATGATGATGATAATAACGATAAGGATAATGAGATGATAATGCTATGACGGTGTTGATGATGATATTAATAATAATTTAAAAAAAACGATAATGATAACAATGAGAAGAAAAATATTGATAATGAGAAGAAATGATAATTATAATAAGGAAAATGAGAAGAATATTGCTATAATAATAAAATGATAGTAATATTTAAAAAAAATAAGGGCAATGACAATGGAAGTGATAATAATGATGATAATAATAACGATAATGATAACGATAATGATAATAATGATAATGATAACAATAATAATGATAATGGCAATGGTAATGGCAATGGTGATGATATTACTGCATTACCTCTAGTACCTACAATCATGATCGAAGCATTACAGTCTCTATAAATATTATATGCAACATTTCCCGGGATTGCTATATAAGTATGTTAATGTTTCAACCATAAAATCCAAGTACTCTAGGCACCTGCATGAAAAATGAATAAAATTTTCATTCTTTACAAACTTTTTTTTTTTTTTTTTTTTACTTTCTTTTTACTTTTCAGTTTATTGTCCTTCTCAGGGCGGAAGTTTCTTAATTGGTTGGAGTCTCATTGTTAACGCAAATAAAGATAAATGAAAACGTACTGACTCCAAGCCGACTCGGCTGAAAAGCGCGGTGATTGTGGCCGCGTGAGTATGAATATATGAAAATATGCGCGCACACACACACACACACACACTTACACACTCACACACACACATAAACACTCACACACACACACACACACACACACACACACACACACACACACACACACACACACACACACATACACACTCACACACACACACACACACACACACACACACACACACACACACTCACACTCACACACACACACTCACACTCACACTCACACACACACACACACACACACACTCACACACACACACACACACACACACACACACACACACACACACACACACACACACACACACACACACACGCACACACACACACGTTGACATATCTCTACCTACCTATGTATATCTATGTATATCTACCTATGTATACCTATGTATATATGTACTTATTTACATATATGTGTGTATATATATATATATTAAAATTTAGGTAAATAGTCTAAGGTTGGGCTAAAGGACTCCCGTTTTCCTTGACAGGTAGTGGTGCTTGCTCTCAGAAGTTGGTTCGTCGTGCTTTCGGATATTATAAATATTATGTACAAGATGTCCTTTACCGTCACTGTGCTCCACTTCTTTGAAGAAACTACAGTGATCGTTCAGTGAATGATGCTATGAAAATGGAATCTTATTACGTATTCTAGTGGAGGAGAAGGCAGAATTGGTCTTATCTTGGTGAGGGGGGGGGGGGTTGGTTTGCGAAGTTCTAGCTTCGCCCGGGCCTTCTAGATATGGCCCGGCCTGTGTCAGCTTTTTTACGGCTGTCTCATTGAGTTGTCTGACACTCGGTGCTTACCGTGGCGGCGGGATTGCCAGCAAGCGCTCCTGCCGCCATGGTGTAAGCATTTCGCATAGCCTCTTTACCAGCACGGCGGCTGTTGTGGGCGGTCCATGTCTCAGGAATTGTGTATGGTTACAATTTTCTAGGTAGTGGACTAGTGTGGCGTTCGGCTCGCCGCAGTGCTTGCAGCACCATTCATAGCGTTCGATTGTTGGGATAATCTGCCATGCACAGTGGTAACCTAGGCGCATTCTGTGAAGAATGACTTCGGTACCTCTGTTGCTTACTTCAGAGAGTGCCAGTGGTTCAGAGCCTGTGGCGTCTGAGTACCAGCTGGCCGAGGGGGAGGTTCTCGTTTCCTCTTTGTGGAGCTGCCGTAGGAAGGTACGACCGACCAAGGCACACTTCTCCATAAGTAATTTTCGGCTCGGTTTTATCGTCATGGGATTTGGGGGCATACCCCTGCCAGCGACGGCTAGTCTGTCAGCAAGCTCGTTCCCTCTGATGCCGATGTGGCTTGGGACCCAGTTGATGATAATTCTTCTACCCTGAGCAAGAATTCTCTGTGCCATTGTGAGAATCGTGGTCAGTAGGTAGATGTTGTCTGTGGGTGAGCTGTGCTGAAGACAGTCAATGGCTGCCCTGGAGTCTATGTGTATGACCACGTGTCCTTCCCTTAGGGACGCGTGGCCTAGGGCTCCCATGATTGCAACTGCCTCTGCCTGTAGCGAGGAGGCGTTGTCTGTTACCCTCATGGATCGCGTGGCATCCCTAGCTGCAAAGCCGGCGCCTGCAGTGTGGCTCAAGGGATCGACCGATCCATCCGGAGGAGTGATGGCTGCAATGACCCTGTGAGCTTCTGCCTTTAGGCTAGGCATGGGGTATAGGCTCTTTTTCATTGACAGACTCATTATGTTGAACTCTATCAGGCTCAGTGCCCACGGCGGGGCTTCGGCAAAGTCGGGGTGGGGGGAGTCCATGCCCTTAGCAAGAAGCTGTTCTTTGAGCTGATGGCGTATCAACACCCTGGCTGTATGAGACAGCCAGGAGTTGTTTGCAACGAGCTCGTTGTCTTGTTCGAGGCATCTGACTAATTTTTGTCCTAGGCTTGTGTTCCTGGGAGCCTGGATGACCTTTGACAGGAATCGTGTTGCCGTTAGATCGATTCGTGAGTCCAGGGGGAGAAGGTTTGCCTCCATCAGGAGGTTGAGGACCTTCGTCCACCTCGGGGCACCCAGAATGATCCTGGCAGGGTCCCGTTTTCCATTGAAGCCGGTTTAGTACCATCCTCTCGGCCGTCTTGGCCAGGCAGCTGAGCAGAGAGATGGGGCGGTACTTCCCCGGCTCCTTTGGTTTTGGGATGGGAACTATGGTAGCCCTCTTCCAACTCTGGGGTAGAGTGGAAGTTTCCCAGGACTTGTTGATGAGTTGCAAGAGTGCACGCTCACCTGCTTGTCCTAGGTGGGAGATAATGGGGTACGAGATCCCCTCAGAGCCCGGGGCTGTGTTGGAACTGGTTTTATAGGCTTTCCTTAGTTCCCTCAGAGAAAAGATAACGTCTGAGTTATCGGGTTCGGCTGCCTTTTCTCTGATCTGAGCGTGTCTGTCTGGCTGTAGACGCTCTTGTCTTGCCCTCAGCTCGGCTGGCAGACTGTTGCTGCTCGTTCTCGCTGAGAACTCGTGCGCCAGTCTGGTAGCCTCTGCTTGGGGGTCGTGATGGATGCACCTCGGGGCTGAGCGGCTGGTAGCTCGCTTGACCCATTGCCACAGCTCTGAAAGGGTGGTTTGGTGGTCGAAGGACTCACACCATTCCAGCCACTTTTCCTGCCTGACTCTGTTGGCAGTTTCCTTGGCATCCGTGACAGCATCCCTTAGGAGGGATAGGTTGTCAGGGGTTCTTTGCCTTCGGAATAGTTTTCGGCACATGTTCACCCTGTGGTTGACCTCCCTGATCTCGTCATTGAAGTACCAGGCGTCTTTGTGACTTCTGGACCCAGGCCGAGTTTTGGGTATGGTCTGTGAGGCTGCTTCATTAATGGCGTTTAGCAGGCTGGCTTCGAGCACTTCCACATTTTCGCTTTGTGGGGGATTGTTGCATCTCAGACAGAGGGCCAAGGCGTTTTGAAACGCCTGCCAGTTGGCCTTGTCTGTTTTCCATCTTGGATTTGGTCTTAGGATTTCGGCTGGGCCAGCATCCATGAGGGTAGTTATAGTGCCGTAATGGTCACTTGTGACGGTCTCATCGACACACCAGCCAATCCTCCCCACCAGAGTCACAGTGGCCAGGGTGAGGTCTAGGACCCCTCCTCTGACATGCGTTGGCTCTTGGGTGTTGAGGAGAGCGATCTCAGGGAATGTCTCTAGCACGTCGGCTATGTGATAGCCGGCCGCATCCGGTGCCCGGCAGGGAGCCAGGATGGGGTGGTGTGCATTGAAGTCTCCCCCTATGATCACTCGGTCGTGTGCAGCAGAAGCACAGACCTGGCTGATGTCTAAGCTTTTACAGCGTGGCCGGCTGTACACATTGTACAGTTTGAGGGGCCCCCCGGCCAGGTGATCCTCGACGGCAAGGGATTCAACATCGTCTCCACAGTGCGATGCATCGGCTATTGCGGAGCAGGGGATTGTTGCTCTCACAAGGGTGATCAAGCCTCTCTTGCCAGGTGTTCGTGGCAGTGTGAAGGCATGGTACCCTGAGAAGCGAACAGTGTCCACTGTTAATGTCTCCTGGAGCATGACAATGTCAGTGTTCCTTGATCGCACTACTGCTTGGAGAAAAGCGTTCTTTGCAGAGAAGCTATTGATGTTCCACTGTAGGATGCTTAGATGGTGTGTCATGATGTTACTCAGTGATAGTTACATCAGAGACATCGTCGGAGTCTGACAACTCCATTGCAAGGTCCTCGCTGGTTGAGGGCTCCTCGTCTGTTGTCAGGCTATCCTTGGGTCCACTGGGGGGTGGAGAGCCTTTGGTAGCTCTGACTTTGGTTGGTTCGGCTTTTCTCTCAGGCTTTTTCTTGGCTGGCCTTGCTGGCCTTGCCTGGGCAAGGTCAGCGTGATCTGGCTCTGGCTGCACAGATTCAGCCTGTTTTGGCTCTGCCTGTGAAGGCATGGCCTGGTTTGGAGTGGGGAGGGGAGTCTCGTCCTGGGGTGAGGGTGAGGTTGGTTTTTCTCTAGCCAGCTTTCTTCCCTTCAGGGCTGCGACAGTCTGGGTCATTGCCGTCATGGCGACCGAAACTGCCTTCTCGGCCTCCTCACTCGACCTCCCCAGGGCTGTTGCTACTGCTGTGACAACAGCAGTTAACAGGAGAGTCATATCGTCCTCGTCAAAGAGGAGATGATCATCTGTTGGGGAGGTTTTTGTGGTGCTCTTAGAAACTTTATTCTTTAGTTTCTTTTTCTCCACCTTTGGCATTGTCGGAAACTCCTTTCTGTTGGAGACATCCGGTGTCGGCTGGGGGGCGGCTTCCTTCCTCTTAGGAGGTCGGGGGGCCTTTTCGCTTTTGTTCCTTCCCCAGACATGGGTGCCCGGTGGGGCAGGAACAAAGTCTGATCGGTTTTGAGCAACCTCTTGTCGCCTGAGGGCCGCCTTTTTCCTGACAGAGCAAGTCAGGCTCCAGGCATGATGCTTCTTGGCACAGTTGGGACATTTGGCTGTTGTGTCCCTCTTTTTCTCTTTGTATGCCTTGAGGCATACCTCTGTGTTGTGTGCCTTGCTACAGACACCACATTTAGGCTTGGCTGTACAGTTAGCCTTGTGGTGACCGTATTTCTGGCACTTGAAACACCGAAGTGGTTCTGGCACATACGTTCGAAGGTTGTAGGTGCCCCAGTTACCCAGATCAAGGGTAGTGGTTGGGGCACCTTTCATGGTCACCAGGACTTGCCTGGTTGGGGTCTTCCCCTTCGACATTCGGGAAGCCTGCACGACCTGTGGGTGTGAAGCGATCAGCTCCACATCGTACGAGACTGAGAAGCCAAGTAGCACCATCTTGGTTCTCTTATCCTCGGGACTTAGTGGGGAAAGACTCACTTTTCTCCCATCAGTTAGCTCCTTTGTTTCCCGGAGGAAATTTAAGGTAGCTTGATCTTTGGGCATTATGATCATGCCCTGATCTCGGGCGACCCGGATCGACAACCGGATTTTCCGTTGCAACTCCAATGCCCTGACCAATTGGTAGGCATTGTCGAAGCCTTCGGGTTTAGCTGGCACTTTGAACTGGGTGAAGCGTTTAGGGGGTCCCGACTCTTCATCAGAGTCGGTATCCGGCCTCGGACGCTTCGGCCCGCCCTTTCGGCTTTCGGGCTTGTTTGAGGAGGCAGGAGCTGATGCGGCTGGTTCAGCCTGCTCTCCCCTCTCAGTCGGGGAGGCCGTCTGTGAACTCAGGGGCCTCCCTGGCTTAGCTGCTGGCCTGGAGAGGCCAGCTCGCGAGTCAAGATCTTTGACTATTCGGTGGACAGACCCATTGGCTTCGGTCTTGTCCACCTTAGCAGCAGGGGTGACAGTGTCATCCTGTGCTTGGGGCTTTCTTTTGCCACCGGAAGGCACATATGCCTTCATGGTGACTACCGTGGTCTGGGCCTTGCGCGGTTCGTCAACTGTAAGTTTAGTCTGTGGGGGGTGTTTGATTGTTTTTTCCATGAATTGGTAAGTGCTTCATCCTCTCACGCCCCCACCCACCACGGAGTCCAACAAGGGGAAGCTGAGTGTCAGAACCAGTGTCTAACAGCAACAGGAGTGATGAGAGGATATACGCAGCCAATAGCCATTGTGACGGCACTCACGGACCATTGTGAGTGCCAATGGCGGCATGACTGCTTGACCCTAGCCTCCCGGGGGAGACCAGCCGATTGACCGTGACCGGGCCGGGATCAGGCCGCCTGTCTTGCTGGAATAGAGGACCAAAGAGGCGTGTTGCTAGCCGCAGGGCGTACTCGTTCACGGCATCGCTCAACCTCCAGGACTCCCGTCTCCACAGCGCACAAGGCTGCCACGCGCGGCAAACGCGTGGGTAGGTGTAAACCCCTGGGGAGAGACCAGAGGGGATGCCCTTCCACCTACGAGACATCATTGTTTGGAGCCCTTTTGCTCAGCCCTCTGAGGCAGCCACCCAAAGGTTGCTTCACCGCAGTGAGGGAAGAGGAGTCTTGCACTTTTACCAGGCAGTTCCTTTCATCCCTCTGAAGCAACCACCCAAAGGTTGTTTCACCTCAGTGAGGAAGGAAAGGACCTGTGTCTTTTCAAAGTAGTTCCCCCTTCCCTCTAAAACAGCCACCCAAAGGCTGTTTCACCTCAGTGAGGGAAGGGAGGTTTTGCGTTCTTGTCAGGCACTTCCTTTCGTTCCCCTGAAGCAACCACCCAAAGGTTGTTTCACCTCAGTGGGGAAGGAAAGGACCTGTGTCTTTTCAAAGGGATTCCTCCTTCCCTCTGAGACAGTCATCCAAAGGCTGCCTCACCTCAGTGAGGGAAGGGAGGTTTTGCACTTTTGCCAGCTGGTTCCTTTCATCCCTCAGAAGCAACCACCCAAAGGTTGTTTCACCTCAGTGAGGAAGGAAAGGACCTGTGTCTTTTCGAAGTAGTTCACCCTTCCCTCTAAAACAGCCACCCAAAGGCTGTTTCACCTCAGTGAGGGAAGGGAGGTTTTGCGTTCTTGCCAGGCAGTTCCTTACATTCCCTCTGAAGCAACCACCCAAAGGTTGTTTCACCTCAGTGAGGAAGGAAAGGACCCGTGTCTTTTCAAAGTGTTTCCCCCTTCCCTCTGAAGCAGCCATCCAAAGGCTGTTTCACCTCAGTGAGGGAAGGGGGGGTTTGTCCTTTTTGTCAGCTGGTTCCTTTCATCCCTCTGAAGCAACCATCCAAAGGTTGTTTCACCTCAGTGAGGGGAGGGCGGTACTCGGAAACCATTCCGGACGTCTAGACGGGAGCGGTCGCCTGTGTGAAGGGCAGGGCCACAAACCGACCGAGAAGCGAGGCGGCACGGGGAATGGTTACCCCGGCGGCCCCCGGCCGGCTGCGTGGCGCAAGCCCGCGACCTTTGCCGTGCCGAGGTATCTTGGTGACGTAAAGACAAGTGGCAAACCTCCTTAAGCATTTTGTGTTGGAATTGTGATTTGATGTATTTCTTAGGTTTTGCAGTTGATTAAAATACTATAAATTGTGTCTATTGACTGATGAGCATTATTTTTGTATATTTTAGCTATCTTTGTATATTTTGTATATTTTAGCTATCTTTGTATATTTTGTATATTTTAGCTCAGACTCTCTGTATCCAACCACTGTATCAAGATATTCAGTCTAACTTAGAATTATGTTC
>NC_061830.1:26923145-26925645 GCF_019202785.1 Penaeus chinensis | reverse complement strand
CGTGTTTGAAAGTATGGCAAGACGAGGGTATTATTTAGAAAGTGAGATCTCTCTCCTAAGAAAATCCATACTTACAGTCGACTCTGTTCTTTGTTAAAATATACTTATTCATTTACTTGTTTTTAGTTCTCTGTATATACTCAAATGTATTTTATTTCGCATATATAACATCGTGTGTGTGCATGTATATATATATATATAGATATATATATATATATATATATATATATATTCCAGGAATAGTATATATATATATATATATATATATATATATATATATATATATATATATATATATATATGTTTATTTATAAGTCTATATGTACATACACACACACACACACACACACACACACACACACACACACACACACACACACACACACACACACACACACACACATATATATATATATGTGTGTGTGTGTGTGTGTGTGTGTGTACATATATGTATATATATTTCAGAAATAGTATATATATGTATATATACTATATATATATATATATATATATATATTTGTGTATATGTATATATGCATACATATATACACATGTATATGCATATATGTATATATATATAAACATATAAACATATATGTGTATATATATACATATATATATATGTATGTATGTATGTGTGTGTGTGTGTGTGTGTGTGTGTGTGTGTGTGTACATATTTTTTTTCTTTTTCCTTTTTTTTCTTTTTTTTGCGTGTGTATGTGTGTGTGTGTGTGTGTGTGTGTGTGTGTGTGTGTGTGTGTGTGTTTGTGTGTGTGTGTGTATTCATATACATATATATATACATATACGGCATAGATATACCTATACATATATGTAATATATATGTGTGTGTGTGTGTGTGTGTGTGTGTGTGTGTGTGTGTGTGTGTGTTTGTTGGTTTATTATGCATGCTGTCCACTGTGACCTCGTGTTAGATCAAGTTACCGCAGGGTAACTTGATCCGAGGAATTACACGGCCAGGCTAACATCAGAGTAGTGGATGTGACAGAGAGAGGTGGGAGCAAAGTCTGCGTCTGCGAGCTAGTTCCTTAAGCCTGTGACCCATGGGAACTAAAACTTGGACCACAGAGGTACGTAAATCATTGAACAGAAATATTGTGTAAACCTGAAACTTTGACTTAGGACTGGAATTTGATATGAAGACGACATTAGGTGGAGGTGTAGCAGAGAGTAGGTGGAGTAAAATATGTCTCTCTGTTATATAAAACTTTGGAGATGAACCCTGTGCCAAGCTGAAACTCGAGGGTGTTGAAATTTTGCTGGGGCTGTAGATGGGGTCATAGAAGTTTGTTCACAAGGATACTTTTCCGGAAACATAATTTGAGATAAGATAATATACAGTAAGTAGTTGCTGTTTTGTTCTTTGTGCAATTGTTCATCTTCTGGAGAGCAAATTCCAACCCGGGCAACGCGGGGGACTTTTAACTAGTGTATATATATATGTATAGCTATACAAAAAACTATCGTTAGAAGGGATGTCGAAACATTCAATAACGAACAGAACCTTTTGCTACGGAAGGGTTGGTATTTGGGGGTTCGAATTGGTCTTGTTCTGATTCATAATGTATCAAATAGTTTCGGATTTCCTATAGATGATTCACTTTCACATGATGACCTTATACCCGAAAAGGATGGAGTGTGCCTTACACTATGCAGACAGACCACAGGCCTTCTAGGATACATAAATAATCTGCGACGAGAAAACTTTTTTTTCTGAAGGTATCAACGCTGCGAGATATGTATAGCGTTAACAAAACATCTGGTAAGTAACGACACCACTGCTCCCCTCCTATTTCCCTTCACTTCATATTTTGAAGAAAGATGTTTGTTTTAATAAAAGTGAACGCTAAATCATTTTCATATATATATATCTCTATTTATATATTTAATATAGTGTTATCATTTAACAGATCTGAACCAGAGAATGTGATCGCGAGCAGGAGGAGTGGCCGAATCACCGCAGGGTTGTTTGGATGGATGCAAGTGGTGTCGGGGAGGTAACGAATGTTAGCCCCGGCTGATTTACTGGCGGCAGATATGTAGAAATCCTCGATGAGGTTTTCCTCCCAACATTTAGGAATATGATGTTTCCTGAAATGGATCCCTTCTAACTTATTCAGGACAACAGCCCCTTCCATACCAGCCGCGTTGTCAACTTCCTGTCATCGTGCTTCTGTCACATCCACCCAGATCTCCGGACTTCGACCCAAGTGAAAACGTGTGGGCAGCCATGTCAAATCACATTATCAAGACCACACTCGTAATCGTGTCGCAGTCGTGACTAATGCCTTGCAAGCATAGGAACGTCTATGCTGCGAGGAAGACGTGCGTTGACAGCCGAGGTAGTGGCGTCTATGTTTCGACGCTTGTGTGTGTGTGTGTACATACATACATACGTGTGGAATTCATTGTTGAACAAATTGTAAGTAGAACAACGAAGGGAAGTGCAGGAAAACACACGAATATGCCGAAGGCCTTT
>NC_061830.1:26908145-26910645 GCF_019202785.1 Penaeus chinensis | reverse complement strand
TCTGTGTATATATATACAGATATGTATATATACAGATATGTATATATACATTTATGTATGTGTATATATACATATATGTATATGTATATATACGTATACATATATATGTGAGTATATATATATATGTATATGTATATATACATATATGTAAATATACATATAATTATATATATACAATATATATATATATATATATATATACAAATATATGTGTGTATGTGTATGAATATATATACATATGTATATAAACACATATATATGTGTATATATATAGAGAGAGAGACAAATAGCTAATAATATATGTATATACACACACACACACATATATATATAGAGAGAGATACATAGATAAATGGAAAGATATGTCTATATATATAGTAAATATATATATCTACTTATATATGAATGTATATATTTATGATACATATATATAACACATATATATATATAGATAAATACATAGATAAATGGATAGATATGTCTATATATATTATAAATACATATATATGTACTTATATATGAATGTATATATGTCTATATATATATACGAAATAGTCCAGTGGTTAGAGCACTGGACTCCGACCCTCATGGTCCCGAGTTCAATTCCCCATTTGCCTGCGCTCTGATTGCTTGGTCGAGCCCGATCTCATGGCAAGAAAATGACATATCGTCTTGAGAAGTCAAACACAGGTGTCGTAGGGGAAGTTACCGCCGTGGCACAAGTGTTAGCGCGCCGAACAGCGGTTGATTAGGAAGGGCATCCAATCAGGCTAATAACCTCTCAAATAATGAATTGAGAGAGGCCGATTTCCTGCAGTGGAATAAATGGATGTTAAAAAAATATATATGTATATATATACAAACATATATATGTATATATACACAAACATATATATGTATATATATACAAACATATATATGTATATATATACATATATGCGTGTATATATATATATTTATATTTATTTGTCTTCGTATATTTGTATGTGTATGTAAATAATAGTTATATCTTTACTATTGACGGAGAGATGGATATATAGCTAGATTGATCAAAAGAGAACTAGACAGACATATTGGCAATTCCAGCACCAAGCCAAGAGGAACGATTTCCGAGAAGTGAACCCTAAAACCCCGTTCTCACAAGGCAAGAGGACGTGGCTGTGTCGCTCAACACTGCTGCTTCAGAGTTTGTTGGAATATCCAGTAATTGGCTCTTTCACTTCCCTTTCTGATCTTCCCTCGTTCCTTGTTAACTCCCCCTGTTTATCTAATGTCACATCTTTCTTTCCTTTTCTCTGCTACACTCCTTATCATAACCTCTCTGTTTTCGGAGAAATCCCTCAGTTCTTCTCGCCGTAGTTTTAATATGAATCTGCGACGTATACACAAGTGGATGTTCGGGAGACCAAGTTTATCCTCTCACATCTTGAAAAAACGTATATATATATATATATATATATATATATATATTTTTTTTTTTTTTTTTTTTTTTTTTTTTTTCAAATTGCAAAAACATTTCCTCGCAGAGCCATCCTCCCTAGATGAAAGAGTATTCCAACTCCTCAAAGTTTTGATTTCAGATGATAATAATTTTTTAAAATGTAACTTTTAAAATACATTTCAAATGTAAACACTATAATAAAATTTAAAAAAATGTACCGAGTCGGAGTATTCTGGAGTTCAGGATGAGTTGATAGTTGTATGTTCTTTCCCGAGATTGGAAGTATTATGATAATTTCACCGAAACAATTAGATAAGAAAGAAACCAACAAACGATGACAGAAGCATTGCCGCCTCCGCTCAGTGGAAGTAAGTAAAAAGTCGACTCTATTTTTAAAGGGAAACCAAGAGCATTGTTGACTAACTTCATGTCTGTAATAAGCTTGTTGATGCCGTTTTAGATAAAACTCATTCGATGCTGATGAAATCTTGTGCAGGTAATATCAATACATAGGTAAACAGGTTCAAATATTAAATCTTAGAGGAAATTACAGCAGTGTTTGAGAATAGAAAAACAGGTCCGGAGTTCTAACATATTTTATAAAGCTGTTCATAACGTAAACGCAATAAGTGACACCAGTGCTTTTATTCGTTTATTTATAACTCGTTTATTTTCTAAAAGCTGAGAATATTTCGATTATGAATTTGACTGCACATTTCGCTAATGACAGAACGATGATTTACAATAAACTCGAAAGTAAAGAATTGTAGACATATTGACACAAGAGATTCTAATTACCACACTTATTTATTTATTGGCAATTACATCTACATATCTTTGAATTTACATATATTATAATATTCGCAACATCAGAAATAGACGCGTTGGTTGAATGCGATATGATGAAAGATTAAGAAGTTGAAATCCACAAAGCAATATCGAAATCACTTTTGCCGCGCCTGATCGCTCTCACGCACGCTAAATCGCATTATTATGGTTGAAACTTTTACGTTAACGGAAATTAGAAAGTATTTTCGTGCATTTTTTTTTTTTTTTTTT
>NC_061830.1:26888145-26890645 GCF_019202785.1 Penaeus chinensis | reverse complement strand
ACATTATCATCATGATTGATATGAATATTAGCGAGGGTGTCTGCAAACTAACGCACAAATCAAAATGATATAAGAACTAGGATTACGCCACATGCTCTCAAACTTGGCTCATAAACAAAGAATATTTGCCTCAGTTGTCAACTCAGACTTGGAACTGTATATTGCATTAATATTTCATGATGATCTACACGATCGTGTGTAAATGCGTAAATCATAAAACTCTTTTATGCATTAAATCCAAGAGTAATGAGCAATCCGATGAGAAGGAACTTCTCATCCGATTTCGTGTGTTAAAACCGAATGTTTAGCCATTATCTACTTTTCTCTGCTAGGCAGGCAGGCAGGTAAACAGACAGACATATAGACAGACACACAGACAGACAGGCAAGGCAGGTAGACAGACAGACAGACAAGGCAGGCACAGACAGACCTACAAACAAGCAGACACAGACAGACATACAGACAGACACACAGACAGGTAAGCAGGCAGACAGACCGACAGACAGGCAGGCAGATGAATAAAAAGAGGACAGACGTGCAGGCTGGTAAACAGACAGACAAACAGACAGACAGATAAGTAGAAAGATACTGATATTCGTAACCATGTGATCAAGTGTAGCGTGTGTGTTTGACCTTTTTAGGAACAGTGAAACGGGTTCACGAAGGCAAGCTTCTTTGTGAATGTCTTCATTAGTTTTTTTTTTTTTTTCTAATTTCAGATTTCTTCAAAACTCAAAAGCTTGTTAGCCAATGATTTGAATAATATTAGAGATATGAGACAGATATGAATTTACATTTTTATCGGTGGAAGAAAAACACGTATTAAAAGTTCTCTCACTGTATGGAAGCTCTTTTGGGGCAGTGATAAGCTTTACGTTGTTGAAATAATGCCAATATTGAACACATCTTAAACTACAAACTGGGATTCACAAGTAACTACTGTGAATAAAATGAATTAAAGAACCAAATGCAAGTTCCAAAAGCATAGATTCGAGTCGAGAGTTCGTATGAGTCAGATGGAGTCCTGTGTACCCCATGGGGGAATGTGTACCACGTGAGGAAATGTGTAACCGAGGTTGAAAACAACTGGCGGGCAGGCAATTGCTTTTCATTCTCCCAGTCTCTTCTTTTCGGCTTCACGTCCATTACAACATTTTTCATCCGATATGAATGGTTGTCCGTGCATAATGATACAAGTTGTGTTATTGTTTCATTCTAATCACTCATATATCTGGATATTTCTCTTTTTAACTTTTTTAATACGTTTTCCTTGTCGTCAAATCTGTAAGTTCCTTTTTTCGAGTCTCAAAAACTGCATCTGTGTTGCAAGGGGAACAACTTCGCAATATGTACCGGGCAGGAGATTAAGACTGGAGGCGACTTACAAGCGGAAGGGGAGAAGACTCGAAAAGAGAGAATTCAAAATTAACTTGAAGCTGAAATATTACGTGGGAAACAGAAGGAGAGATTGATAGGGAAAGAGAGTAACTGATGAGCGATTTCACAATGAAGCTGCTGCAGAAATAACCTTAGGCACTGACAAATACACTCCCTTTAAATATTACAATGAATTAGATTTGTGTTTGTTTGCTTGTTACAACAGTGGATATTAACACATACTGATGTGTGCGCACACACACACACACATATATACATACAAATATATGTATGTGTGTGTGTGTGTGTGTGTGTGTGTGTGTGTGTGTGTGTGTGTGTGTGTGTGTGTGTGTGTGTGTGAATACGAAGTCAAAATGTATAATTAGTTTCGGTCAGTTTGAATGCCCTTTATCTAATGCTAAAATATCATCAAAGTCGTGGCGGTTATCTGAGGAGTCACACCCACATTCGAACAGCCGAGTGAGAAAAAGGCCACTACTGGGGGCAGTCATACTTATACTAAGAACAATCTATCGTTATTCAAAACCTTGTCTAATCCGCGGGAGGTCTCGGTTTTACAGTAGCCGTTTCCCAAACATTATGAATATTCGCACAAACTTTTTTCATCGGGTTTGAGTCAGATGCCTTGCTTTGCCGCGAAAGAACTTCAATGTGGTTTGTCATCGAATCCCTTCGCAACTGCCCTTGACGTGTGTATTGGGCAGTAATCCTGCACGAAAGTGATTGTTTCTGGGAAGGTCCAAAAGATAGCAACGCGGTGACGGGAGTTATATTTCTTCTAACAACTTTGTTTGAATCTTCCTTCTGTTTCAGCGCGTTCACTAACACCATGCATGAAAATCCACCCCATTTATTACAGGTCCCGTGGCCACTCCTCGCCGCTTCATAGAGATGTCGTTTTTCACATGTGAAAAATAAATAATGATAGATAATCCGAACATAATGTATGACGTATAGGGCACTTTCATGTATAAACATATCCATATAAAATTTTTAACTAAATCTATGAACACATTTAAAGAGGCTATAATATTTATACTTGTTATCTCTTATCCAGCAATGGAGGCGATATTGTCAATGTCGTTTGTTCAACCTCTCCGTG
>NC_061830.1:26875645-26878145 GCF_019202785.1 Penaeus chinensis | reverse complement strand
CATTATATTTGGCCTCCTGGTAGAGATAGCCGGTAGTCTTGAAATGCATGCAAAATTATACTTGATAATTATTTATCTTTAAATAATGTTAATTAGTAGCAATTATTACTTTTAAAAATATCATTATAAAAATAATTAGACCTGTAATGTTAATGTTACACGTAGTAATCACATGGCTGAGGTGTGCTCGTATTACCACATAGTTATATCAAATTTCCCTTTCATGCAAGACCTATTTCATTATATGCGCGGATATGGCATAATATATGTTAAGGTGTATTATATCCTGTAGGACAAGCAAAAAAAATAATTACATTTTGTAAAAACTATTTACTTTCATGGATGTTTGGTTCGGCGTTGGCGAAAGCGTCTGGTCTGCCTTGCGTCCCCTTTCAGGCTAGAAGTCCCTTGTATAACTCTATATAATTTACATTTCCCGTGTAACACTTGTTGTATTAACCACAGAGTATTCGGGAATGCACCCGTAAAATTAGTAACTGTACCCTGCCTCGCGGCCCCTTTCTGAATCTTGACAGTGACCACGAGGAAACCGAAAATTTCCTGTCAGAGGAGGGAGAACTGGTTGGACCGCTGTGAAGTCCTTATGCAGAGATGCCAGAAATCCTGAAGATGATATTTTTATTTTGCTTTCCTGTGCATTTGTTTTGCAGGGAGTCTAGTTATGTTTGAAAAGAACATTGCATTGAGGACGATCACATGTTATTTCCTCTGAAACGATATGATTCTTGGGAATCGTTGCAGTAGAATTTTCTATTTGTTGTAACATATCGTTATTAGGACCAAATTATATATTTTTTCTTGGTTCTTCTTTACGTTAAATGTTTGTATACATTATTTTACATATAGTCCTTTCAGATCGCTTTTATTTTCACATATATACACGTTTCTTTCTTTGTAATATATTGGTTAAATATAGTATATTTGGTTTGTTATCCACCTACCATAATTACCCCAAAATAATTAGACTGTATGTGTTTACATTATCGATTTCAATAATCAGACAAAAAAAAAAAAAAAAAAAAAAAAAAAAAGAGTACTCACTGAGAAATCGGTCCAAGACACTTTTGGAACATGGCGATCGAATACCCTTCCTTATTAACTTCCAATTGTCGCAAGCTTGTCGGTTATAAAGCTACAACTATTATTACTAATAAATGGTAAAATAATTCATGCTCGTCACTAATCACGAAACTAGAATATATTGCATTTAATTATTAGTAAAATGGCAATAATCCGTGGTATTAAACAGAAAAGTTGATTACCTTTTAAAATTGTAATATGATTGACCATTAGCAATCTTTATTAAGTTACTCGTCACAGGATTCTCAAATAATGGTTAAAATGAATATATTAACCCAATGGGGAATATACGATTTATTATGTCTGTTACTGTTTATTAAATCGTAGTCTCTCTTTTTTTCTAACATAGTCAACTAGCCCTTGCATTCCCAATTTTACAAGCTATGAAAAAAAATATTTCATTTAAAAAGAAGCGAGACATATACAATTAAATTGCATTGTCCAGCAATAAATGCACCGTTATTAAATGTAAATGTATTATAAATAGATACAAATGTATGTAAATGTTAAAGTTAGGAAATGTAATGATATTACAGTGTACTTTTTTACAAATTCCCAGATCGTACAGTCTTGCACATTAGTTTCCACTGCTACTCAGGTACGTATATTTAGCCTTTATATTCCTTCCTTCGAACTAAGGTCATGGAATATGCTCTACTTTTAATTCTTTCGCCCTAAAAGTGGGAATCACTGACGCGGTATATGGTATTATCTCAAGCTTTTCGTGATCAAATATCTAAGAAGTGCTTTACTGTTACAGGGTGGTTCTTCTGCATAATTCAGAAGATACTACTTACCTACGCAATCCTTCTATTTACTAGTTGTTGATAGCTTTTCCCATTATTATATGGTGTCGTTGTTCCGTAATCGCCATCGCCACTCTCTTCGATCGTGTACCAGGTCTTGCTTTAGCTCTTTATCCCGATGGTCTTTTGATATTCTATTTTTTCCTCGAATTCCCCGTTTCCTCTCACCCTCGACTTTCATATCCATTATCCTTTTACTTGCAAAATTATCTTCCTTCCTTATTACATGGCCATACCTCTGTAGTCTCCTTTCCTGAAGTTTCTTTGATATTTCTGTTAGCTTTACTGTTCCCTTTATGGTCTTGTTTCTAATCCTATCGTTTTAGTCACTCCACACATCCACCTAAGCATACGCATTTCTGCTACGTCTAGTTTTCTTTCCTTGCCCTTTTCAATTGGCCAAGTCTCTGCCCCGTACATCATTACTGGCCTGACCATGCTTTGATATACCCTTCCTTTCAGTTTTCTATTAACTCTCTTATTACACAAGATACCCAATGTTCTCCTCCAGTTTTATTTAGTTCCTACTCTATCATGGGTTCTTCGAGCTCCTTTCATCTCCTTAATTTTTTCTGGTATCTCCTGTTTCCACC
>NC_061830.1:26858145-26863145 GCF_019202785.1 Penaeus chinensis | reverse complement strand
TATACGTGTGTATTTATATATATATATATATATATATGTATATATACATATATATGTGTATATGTGTGTACATACATATATACATATGCATATTTATATATATATATATATATATATTTATATTGTGTGGTACAGATATATGTATTCCGGAATTATATTTCAGTACAGTTGCTGGGTCCTACTTTTGTACGTGTAATAGCCACTTCAATGTAAACAAAGGAAATAGTATTTTAATGAATGAGGCCAAACCCCTAGACTGATTGTAACAAGGAGTGTGATTGGTTGAATGTAAATGACCAACAAGAGTATTGGTATCTATTTTAGGAAACTACGTAAGCCATTTCATCTTTCGTTTTCTTCAAACAAGTGATAATAAAACATGTAGCATTAGCTATCATTGACTTTATAGCGGGATATTTTTTCAAATTTCCTGGAATTGTTTGTATATCGAAATGGCAACACCTATGAAGGAGAGGGAGTATGCCCCCCCTTCTTTCAACACAATCAATTATAGCTGCATATTCCTTGAAACACGAAAATACTGCATTCTTTAAACACCTATGAATGGCAGATAAATCAAATTAAAATATTTGCAAATGCCGTTGCTACATCATCTAGTAGCGCTGATGGAACTAATGACATTTTTTTCGCCACCAAACTGTTTAAATAAACAGAAAACATGCTACATATATTTCAGTATAGGACATAATTTGGACGCGAAACCGCAGTATGGTTACAATGAATATATACATGATTTATCATTGTGTGTATGTGTGTGTGTGTGTGTGTGTGTGTGTGTCTAGCATCTATAGAAATACTAAGAGCGTTTTCTTTACGCGCCATAAAAGTTAATCCAGTATTAAATTTTAAGCCAGATCTCTAATGCGCATGCACAATGGCAGCATCCTGGATTAAATTTTAATTCACTTCCGGACCAGATTTTAATTTTGAGTTCAAATCTTAATCCTGCACATGCGCAGAACGATCTACTTAATCCCATCAATCATGTATAGATGACGACGTCATCAGCTCCTTCTAAAGATGGAGTTAAGTTGCCATTACCATTTATAATGAGGAATAACGAAACAAATTCTGACATTTTCATGTCAAAGATGTATGTGAAAGTTCATCAATATATATTGTTATAAGTTGTGGGATATTCAACCTGCAGATATAACTCTCAACATAAAAGAAAACGAAAAGGAAATCCCACAGAGAATTCCAGAGTTTGCAGACACAAAAAGGAAATGTTATTTCCAGGTTGAAAAAACTTTCCCAACTTATGCAACACATTCGCCGAAAATAAAGGTTTTAATTACATCACGAATAGTAAAAACTACCTAACCAGTGCCCCGCGATTATACACGAGAAAGAAATGTCGGAGAAAACTTCCGCGAATATAAATTGATGTAAGATCATCTCTTTTTTCTTTGACACCTTCATTTCGGTTGTCTACAATATTTATAGGCTATTTGAAGCTGTTTATATAATTTTATTTGTACTGACACATATAGATCGGCATGATGTAATACTAGCGTATACATGTATGATATTTTTTTCCTCTGTAGTAAACGTTTCATAATCATCATTAGCGTATGATATTGTATAGGGTGAATGGTAATTGTCATTACACAGATAACTGCTTTTTCACGTAAAACATCAGATTCACTGACCGCACTGAGTCGTGCGTCTACCAGTGTGTCTTACATCTGCTGTGCCTTTTATGACACGTACAGAAGACGCTTTAAGTCAATTATGTATAATTATTTTCTAATGCTAAAATCTCACAATAGTTTTCGCTATTATTATTCCGTAAGTCGCATCCACATTCGACCAGCCGAGTGAGAAAATATACGTATGCTTGTTTCAACTCGAGGAACTACTAGCTGGGTGGTTCCAAAGAGGGTGAATATCAAGTCTAATAAATTACTCCCAATACACGTGCTGTACGATATCTAATATCTCGAAAAAAAACTTGTTCATTCTGATGACATGGGCAGTTCATCTCGCGCTATACTTTTCTTATTTATTCAATCTTTATTTCTCTGTGTTTATCAATGCACAACCATTAAAGTTTATGCGTCGGTCCAGATAAAAATGGCATACTTGTGGTTTCTCACCAAATCTAAGTTTTCATATATTTTCATATGTATTTGAATTGATAAAATGACTTGTTTTCTTTTCGTCAGATTAAAACTTTGATACAATAAACAAAAATATGCTTTGTTATCAGTTTAGAACAACTGAACGCAAAACTAGTAGAGGGCTACAATGACTGTTTATGTGCGTAAGTTGTTAAACATTTTATTTAGAATCACTTATTATTGGTCACAGATATGTCGTCTGTCACATCTAAAAGGCAAATAATGATTGATAATCAGAACATAAAATATGACGTATAGGGTATAAACATATAAATTAATGACAAATTGATAAAGAATGTACACTTGTTATTTCTCATCCAGCAATGGAGCTTCCCGTACGCTCTCCACATACAGCTGGGCGAACTGGAGGCGCTGTTGGCAATGTCGCTTGTTCAACCTCTCTTTGATAGCGTTCGGTGATGAATGCCATCTGTATGTAGTTGTTTTCTTCACCGTTAAATTATTTTTAGCTGCCTTGGTGAAAGAGCATCCGGAACGAGGGCGGTCTTTCAGGGTACCCTCCTCCAACTACCTTATTCACCTGTATACCATTGAGCGGGTCATTTCACTGGGAGCGTAATTACTTTCCCTCATCCCGAAGATGTGGCCTCTATTTGCAGTTTCAGATTGCTTTGCGTCCATCTTGAAAAAGGGTGTCAGTCTGGCAGCCTCGTTCTTACCTCGGGTTTCTCATATGCCATTATGACGCCATATACCATCAGACACATTTGCTTTCTTCTTTAGCATATATTAGGAATGAATATTTAAGAGTATCAAATATACGATTACGTGATTTTATTTTCTAGATGGTTCCTCTTCAAACTATTCACGTTCCGGGTGAACAAAAAAGCGTTCAGATGACTTCTCACATACCGGAAAATGAGTATCTCCATCGTATGCATATTAAACATATGTAGCAAAGCTTTGACATGCAATGAATAATACAAGGGAAATATAAATTACGTACGTGTCAGATAAAAGTAGAGAGCGACAATAAACGTATTTCTTTAAAATCACACACACACATAAACGCGCACACCCACACACAGACAAACATACACACACACAGACACACACACACACACACACGCGCACACACAGACACACACAGACACACACAGACACACACACACACACACACACACACACACACACACACACACACATACGTATACATAAATATATGTATAAACATATACATGTATATATATATTTATATATTTATGTAAATATATATACATATATACGCATATATGTGTATATATGTTTTTATATATATTTATATCTATATTTATATATTTATAGAAATATATATATATATATACATACAAATATATACATACATAAGTACACACACACACACGTATATATATATATATATATATATATATATATATATATGTACATGTGTGTATATATATATATATATATATATATATATATATATATATATATATGTACATGTATATATAAATATATATATATATATGTACATGAATATATTTAATATATATATATATATATATATATATATATATAGGGAGAGAGAAATTGAGAGAGAGAGAGAATGAAAGAAAGAGAGAGAGAGAGAGAGAGAGAGAGAGAGAGAGAGAGAGAGGGGGGAGAGAGAGAGAGAGAGATGTGTATGTATGTGTGTTCGTCACTCATCTCCTAAAACTAGAGGACGAACAAGATAGAGTCATACGACCTTTGAAAAAATCCTCCCATAAGCCACGTATCATTCTGTCTTTTCAGGTGGGCCTCGTCCCGGATTGTTGCATGGTTTCCCCAAAGTGCATAAATCGGGAATACCTCTCATCTATCTTTAATCTATCGGCACTTTCAGTTTCTTGTACGAATCATTCAACCTCTAACGTTTCATGAATAACGATTTCCAACTCATCAACTTTCGTGAATGAAATCAGTCGTTTAAAAGTTAAGGACACTAAAATAATGTCGAGTTTTGATATCGGGTCTTTGTTTACAAAAGTAATTATCACAAACAATACAACAGCTGAATCCTTTTCACAATTTGGTTTAGAAAAAAAAAAAAAGTTTTCGTTTAAATATTGTCACAAAGGATTCAGTTTTACTTTACGTTTGTACACTCGATGCAGTTGCTATGGGTTCTCTCACTCGTCTTTGCCTTGCTAGTATTTTTTTGTTTTTTTTTATGTTATAAAACGAACTCACTGAAAAAATGCCCCATGGAATTCAAACCCTTGTTTTTTTTTCAAAAGATACACGGACTATATATTTTTTCTTGTTCAAACATCCATCTCATGTACAACTGTTTATCTCCTACTTTAATAACATTAGGTTTACCATTTTTGATTAGGAAATTAAGTTTTTATCAAATTACGTTGAACTAATGGGCACGCAGGCAGAAAACCCTAGGATTATTCTTAAATAAGAAGATATGCTATCCTTTAAAACTTGCGTACGTTCCTAAACAAACTAGATACGTTTAATTACCATATCTCGGATTGCATTCGAAAACAATTACGTGAGTTGCTCAACATTCATTCCCCCAAAGATAAATCTAATATAGTTTTCACGAATAACCACATTTTATTATTATTATTATTATTATTATTATTATTATTTTTTTTTTTTTTTTTTTTTTTTTTTTTTTTTTTTTTTTTTTTTTTCTTTTTTTTAACAGATGAGAAAATCTTTTGCTCCAGATTTATATGTTCAAGCATTGCATATATGTTTGACTGTCCTAGATGTCATACTAGGCATACTGGATCAACTGCGAGTTGGTTCAAGCACAGAATCCTATGGGGAAGTTCTTAAGTAACCCGGCGTTCTCTGCTATTCACCAACACACACATGGAAAACCTATACTCACAA
>NC_061830.1:26838145-26840645 GCF_019202785.1 Penaeus chinensis | reverse complement strand
ATATATATATACACACATACATACATATATATTTATATATATATATATATATATATATATATATATATATATATATATATATCATCATCAACGTCTTCAGCTTGTGTGAGTCCCCTGCCGAAGACTTCTCGCAATCTTTTCCAGTGTGGTTCTGTTTCCAAGTCTGGCTCGCGAGTTTGATTATTTCATCGCGCCATCTTGTTGCTCTTGCCCTTGGCCTCCTTGTGTCAGCTATTCCCTAATCTGTCACCGTCTTCGTCCATCTGTCGTCTTGTCTCCTACATAAATGAGCTGCCCACTGCAATTCTTTTTAATTCTGCCAAATTTGTCTTCAACTTTGGCCTATTGCTTGATCCGCATTTCCCTCGTACTATATCTTAGGTTACATACCAGCATAAGGCTTTCCAATCTTCTCTGAGCACTCGAGCCTTTTCTCTCCGGTAAATAAGTCGTAGTCCCATATGACAGGGCGGGGACCACGCATTGGTTAAACACTGCGTCCTTGGCATTCACCTCGTCCACTCCAGCCTAGCCTAATTCGCTAAAAATTGCATACATAGACACACACACACACACACACACACACACACACACACACACACACACACACACATATATATTTAAGTATATTTATAAATATATATATAAATAAATGTATATACATGTATATATATATGTATACACACACACACACACACACACACACACACACACACACACACACACACACACACACACACACACACACACACACGCATATGTGATTTTTTTTTTTTGTGTGTGTGTGTGTCCTTATGTATATGTATGTGTATATATACACACATGTGTGTGTGTGTGTGTTTGCGCGCGTGTGTGTTTGTTTGCGCGTGTGTGCATGTGTGTGTGTGTGTGTGTTTGCGCGCGTGTGTGTTTGTTTGCGCGTGTGTGCATGTGTGTGTGTGTGTGTTTGTGTAAAACATATGCATGTGTGTGTGTGTGTGTGTGTTTGTTTGTGTGTGTGCGTGTACACTCGCTAAAAAAGGATCTTTACTCTTTCTGACAATACGATACGATGGCGAAAATGGTTGGAAAAAGTACTGAGCTCGACCTGGTTTGGTATACCTGAGATGAACGTCATCTTGGAGGAATGGAAATGGGGGGGGGCATTTGTCATTACCTAGACTGTTTACCCCCCCCCCCCTTTTTTTTTGTTTTGTACTAATTACAGATATATATATTTTGTTATAGATTAAAATGCTCTTAAAATAAAATGGATCCGTATCGGGGAACACCATGGCCCTCACCGATAGTAGAAACATCTTGTCCACGGTTTCCACATAAGCATACCCATCCCTCATCCGTCGGGGACTTCACAGAACTATGAAGCGCTGTTTCAACGGAACAGGAACACCATGGCCCTCACCGATAGGAGAAACATCTTGTCCACGATTTCCACATAAGCATACCCAGCCCTCATCCGTTGGGGACTTCACAGAACTATGAAGCGCAGTTTCAACGGAACATCAGAAATATGAGAACATCATTCCTGACTTATAAGCCTAGCTCCCGGACTCTTAATGGAAAATATGATATGTAGCGATAAAAAGATGACTGATATAAATACTAGTATAAAAGAGCCATAGTAAATGTGTTTGAACAAGACTTAAAGCAAAAAAAAAAAAAAATTCGCGTGGGACAATGTTTAGATTTGGGATTCACCGTAGCGCAACAGACCGTTACGTATTCCGTATTTTCCAACAGAACGCAAGGCTGTAAATCTGCCGAGCCCGACATCCGTCATCAACCGACACCGCTGCCGTGCATGCACGCAAACTGCCCAGCGATTTCTAAGTCTGTGTGCTGTTGCCAGCAGAGCAAAAGGGGTTCCCGTTTCTTGTAGTAGTTAAGGAATGATAAAAAAAAAAAAAAAAAAAAAAAAAAAAAAAATAATGAAAATAAATAACTAAGAAGAATATGACGCACAGTAAGGGGACGTAGCATTTAACTACCTGTCACGCCCCTTCTCGAACCCTGTTAGATGTAAGGAATGTTGCCATTGAGTATCAAATGGTTTTCATTAGCTCATTAAATTCATGCACTTCAGTGCAAGCTTCCTATTTGTCTTTCATATAGCACATTGATTTATAGTTTCAAGTGACACTTACTTGATCATCTTCCTCGTGCACACAGGGCACACACCTTTGGCCTTGTCTCTTGTGGATCCAGTTGCTGGGTCCACAGAGACATGGTTGGCTTCGAAATACCCAATCTTGATATTTCAGATCTTGATAGTCCCTCGGAGTAAAGTGTAGTTATAAAGCTACAAATGGTCTTTGAGGTCTCCATTGCTAATATTGGCATGATACGAAGTCCTTGCCAAATCTATTGAAACACATTATGAAGCTGCGTCTGCTCGAAGCTTTGAAAACAACAAGTACCAACATTTCCGCATCAACTCCTAGCGATCGTTTCGGTTTCATCTACTATATATATATATATATATATATATATATATATATGT
>NC_061830.1:26833145-26835645 GCF_019202785.1 Penaeus chinensis | reverse complement strand
TCGCCAGGCAAACATTCTCCACCGCAACCTGGTCCACACTAGTCCTATCTTTACCTCGAAGGTGGGCACTTACACTATTCCTTGTGCCTCCTGTGATAGATAAGATAAGCGCTAGTCTCACTAAACGTCTGTCTCGACATATGTACGCTGTATCTAGGGGACACAACAACAACGCCATCTTCTGCCATCAGTGGGACATAGGCCATCAGATGGATTGGACAGTGCACGTATTGTCTTTCCTTCCGCTGATGTTCACGTCCGAACTTCGACCTGAAAGTAGTTACCTCTCTTCCCACAACCTCTGCCTACTCCTTAAGCCGGCCACCCATTGCATAGACCGCCTGATCCTTCGACCTGACCTGACCCTCACTTTCGGTCTGCTGTCCTCACCTGACCCGTGTTTACTGCATTGCTTCTCCTCCCTCCTTCTTCTACCTCTCCCTTTCCTCTCTAAACCTGAACATGAAATCCAGGAAGATTTCGAAAGTGTTGTCTCATTTTCAGTAAATTTGTTTATGGATTGTGTATTTTCCTACCATAGTATCAACATAGTATTGTTTTATCATTCATATGTATATATGTATATGTGTGTGTGTTTGTGTGTGTATGTGTGCATTATGTATATATATATATATATATATATATATATATATATGTGTGTGTGTGTGTGTGCATTATAATGTATATATATATATGCATGTGTGTGAATGGTAAAACACTCTTCCGTGTTGATACTATGGAAGAAGAACCCACAATGCAAAAAAATAAATTTATTGAAAATGAGACTCGAGTTTCAAAATCCACCAGGATTCCATCTACAGGAAAGGGAGAAGAGGGGGTCTAAAAGAGAGAGAGGAGAGGCAACGCGGTAACACGGGGCAACAGAGGACTGACGAACGGAAGCGAAGGGAGGTCAGGTCAGGTCGGAGGATCGGGCGTGCAATGCGCAGGGTGGGAGTAAGGGGAGGATGTGGGAGGCGAGGAGAGTAAAAGAAAGACAATTAGCGTCGCTGACCAATCCATCTGATGGCTTGTGTTCACTGATGGCAAAAGAGGGCGTTGTTGTGTCCCCTGGATACCACGTAGAATGTTTTATTTTTCATACACACACGCACACACATATACTTACATACATATATATATATAAATGTATAAATATTTCTGCATATAGATATATACATACATACATGTATTTATGTATGTATATGTATGTTATATTATATATATATTATATACACATATTTATGTATGTATTAAAATATACTTATATATGTATATATATATATATATATATATACTCATATGTATATGTATATATATATATATGTTTATATATACACATACATGGAAATGCGTATATGTATGTATACAGGTATGTGAGTTTATTTCTTCGTTTATTCATCTCTATACATTTCCATGTAGTCTTAATTCCAAGTTTAAAGCTCTTTGTCCTTTCTTACTGTAGCAACATATCACAGTATCCAAGCCATTGCATCACACTCTATTTCCACGCAGTGAAAAATCTGGGCAACATTGCCAGTATGATCATAAACCCGCAGAAGCAAGATTTGTGAGACAGCAATTGGTTCCACCTGATTGCTGTAATAAACAGATTGCGTTCCTATCCGATAAACCACATGAGCACTATATCCGCATGGAAGAGAAGGGTTTTAGCAGAAGCCTTAAGTAAGTTAATGATGCTAATAGCGAACCAATTAATAAAATAAACATGTTCTAATGGGATTTAAAAGGGAAGGTGTAGATGCTCCGTAATATTGAAGCCAAGGATGACAAAGTAAAATATGATTTTAAATAAGTGTTTAAATGTGAATTTAGGCGAGCAGGTGGGAGAATTATATATAAATATATACATATATATATATATATATATATATATATATATATATATATATATATACATATATATGTTAATATATATATACACATATATGTATATATATACATATATATTCATATATACATATTTTGTATATATACATATATCTGTGTGTATGTATATATATATATGTATATATATATATACACACATATATATATGTGTATATATATGTATATATGTAAATATGAATATATATATATATATATATATATATATATATATATATTTATATGTAAATATGAATGTGTGTCTGTGTATATATATATATGCATATATATATGAATAGTTATAAATATATATATATATATATATATATATGTATATAAATATGTAAATCATCATCAAGGGGCTAACGCCGACGGGGGCGCATTGCCGCATCCACCCTACGCTTCCAGTCACGAGGATCCCTCATGGCGAGATTCCAGGCAGGCCCTCGGTTCATCTCTAACTACTCGCCATGACCTTCTAGGTCGTCTCATGGGCCTCCTCCACCCAGGATTGTCTCACGGAGAGACAACCTGATGGGCAGGGTCATCCACAGGGAAACGAGCTAGGTACCCATTTAGCCTTAGTTGGCGATCCCGGATTATGTAAGTAACA
>NC_061830.1:26820645-26823145 GCF_019202785.1 Penaeus chinensis | reverse complement strand
GCAGCAGACTTTCAGTGCTGAGGATAATAACGCATCATATCATGTAATGAAACCATGGCGATGAAAACAGAAATGATATTGGTAGTAATGAAGGTATATGTCATTTTATTTTCCAGGAATGCACTCCGGAGGATGTGTAGCATATAACTAGCAGACTATTGATTATCATGATGATTCTTGTTTAATAGTTCAATAGTTATCGACTCTAACAAAACAGGAAAACAATGAAAGTAAAGAATAGTTTATTAGTAACATCATCAGTGGTGTAATGCGAGTCAATGAATAAACGAAAAAAAAAAAAAAAATGGAACAAATAGACTAGAAGAAATCAAAGAACTGAATGAAGAATCCAATCCAGAACACAACCTCAGACAACAGCAAACTAAAATTAGGTAATGCTAACTGAAAGAAATGCGTGTCTCCACTTTATCTAAATTGATGACACGATCGACAAGAAAACGGGCAATAGAGGGCCCTGTGATTAGATTACGTAAAAAAAAAAAAAAAAAATCTTACCACCCTTTTTTTTTTCTTTGTGGTGAAAAAAAAACCCCTTTTTATAAAATTTACACGAATATATATGGATAATATAAAAATAATAAAACCCAAAATTTATGTATATATATACAGTAAAAAATGTTTATACATATATGTAATATATATACTAAAATATAAATATATAAAATATATAATATATATAACATACATTAATATAAAAAATTTATTATTTAATTATATAATATGTAGGGTTTGTGGGGGGTTGTGTGTGTGGGGTGGTGTGGTGGTTTGTGTGTACACAAAAAAACACAAAAATACATATAATAAAACATTTTATAATATATATAAATATATTAAATAATAAAATACACATTTTTAAAACAAAAATACACACACACCACACACATCCCAAATAACACCCCCCCCACAATATAATTTGTGTAAAAAGTTTTTAAACACACAAAACACAAAAAACCCAACCCACACACACACAAAACACCACACACACAAAACACAAATAAAAAAAATTATATATATATTTTTTAATATTATAAAAAAATGAATGTATATACAAAATAAATAAACCCATTTTCTCAGGGTTGAAATATAAACCCCTAAAGTTTTTTCCCCAACCCCCACAAAATTAAAACCCAATTTTTGAACCAATGTCAATCAAGTAATATGTTTTTAACTGCATTCATCAGCAGGGAATATTTTGCCCCCATGAGAAATGTGAAATTTTGATTAACAGTCACTTACCCCCGGGGTGGCAAAAAAACCCTTTATGAAATTCTACACCCACAAAACACACACACAAACACCCCCACAAAAAACCCCCACACAACATAAATAATTATATAAAATATATATAAAATTATATATATAAAAATATAAAAATAAATAATGTTTGTGTTTATATATAATATATTTATATTTTTATATATATATATAATATTTTTTCCTGTCAGTCTGTCTGTTTTTCTATCTGTTTTGGTTTTTTATATATGTAAAATATATATATAAAAAAATTATATATAATATTTATATAAATATATACATACATAAAATAAATATATAACACACATAAAAATAAAAAAATTTATATAAATATAAAAAACATATATAAAAGGGTAAAAAAATAAACAAATATATATAATAAATATATAAATATATAAAATTTTTAAAATGAACAATTCCCTTTAATATAGGTATTATATTTTTGAAATTTGCTAGGAATAAAATTGTCTATCCAAAATTTTTTCCCAAAAGCAAAGGCCCTTAATTCGTAGCCGGAAGCCGATGGATCCCCAGAAAACCCCCCCCCAGGCTGAAGAGGAGGCGGGAGGAGGAACAACACCCCGGCAAAAACCTGCGCCCCGCAACCCCTTTTGAAGCCCTTGTCTTTTGGGAACCAACGTTGCATAAAATGGGACCCGAAGGCTGGTTCTTGTTAATCCATTTTGGCTTCCTTACCCTTTGTTTTTTGGAAAATTTGGGTTGCCGGAGCGCGTCATAAAGGAGAGGTTGAAGGGGCCCCTTCATAATTATTAGGAATGCTTAGTGATAATGCCATAGAAGTAACCTAGAAAATAACTTAGACAACAGAATACAGTAGAAAGGAACTAGTAGAGGAAAGCCAGGGTTTCGAAAAGTCCCTGAGTACAACAATAACAACAACAACAAAAAAATAACCCTTTATAACGGACTAGATGGTAACTCTCTATAGACATTTCTTAAAAGTAGTTATGGAAGAAGCTGAATTACAGACAACAAAATCAAAATCAAAATCTTATAATCCCCAAACGCAAAAAAAAAAGAAAAACAAAGAAAAAAAAAATATTTCAAAGAACAGCTATGGTTACATCTCGCGAATCAATAGATTTGTCATCGAATACTATTAGTATCAATATATACTTTAGTTTACGTATTAAACTATATTTCATTTTTTTTTTTTTTCATTTTGGGTGAATATTATGGTACTTTCCCTGACCAAAATAAATAA
>NC_061830.1:26819394-26820545 GCF_019202785.1 Penaeus chinensis | reverse complement strand
GATAGGGAATGTCCCTCGATTTCTATTGTGTTTTGTAACAAACGCGAACTGATGATTAGTTTTATAACATGTTCCATCACATCGTGAATGACTCCACGTTTGGTTGATAAAAAGAAATTGAATTACCTACCCCCCCCCCCCCCCCTCCCCTTCTCTCTTTCACTCCCTCTCTCTCTCTTCTCTCTTCTCTCTTCTCTCTTCTCTCCTCTTTCTCTCTCTCTCTCTCTCTCTCTCTCTCTCTCTCTCCTCTCTCTCTCTCTCTCTCTCTCTCTCTCTCTCTCTCTCTCTCTCTCTTTCTCTCTTTCTCTCTTTCTCTCTCTCTCTCTCTTTCTCTCTCTCTCTTTCTCTCTCTCTCTCTCTCTCTCTCTCTCTCTCTCTCTCTCTCTCTCTCTCTCTCTCTCTCTCTCTCTCTCTCTCTGTGTTTCTGCCTTTATTTCCTTGAACTCGTTTCAAAGCTTATCGTTATTCTAATCAACTATAAAATATGGTGATTTCACACGCAATTTAAGAAATATGAAGAAGAATTCATCACAAGTCATCATAACAGGTTCCCTTGAATGGTTCGTGGACCTTAACAATATTATGGGAAGGGATGGTAATGTTTGCCCAAAAAGTCTCCTAGTTGGTATTCTCAATCGCCACAGCCAAGGAGAATGGGACCTTGACCAAGCAGTTATGGGCAAACCTAATTCTTGTAGAATGAGGATTTCTACAGAGGTTGGTGCGTCGACAAATCATTATTAAAGTGTTTTATTTATACATCTCTACATCTATAGCCTGTCTTTAAGGGACATGATTACACATCTCCACATCTCCAATTAATATCTCATGGAATAGCACCATGGCAAAATTAAACATTTCATATAATGTGGCAGATGAAGGTACTTCGAAATCACCATACGTGGATGAAATGCCTCGAGTCATCCTGTTCCACCTCGGCGCGGTCACCCTAGGTACGACCTCTCGCCCTCACCACAACAACCTTGTTCAGTCCTTGCCTCCAGTAGCCCGTATCTTTGCGAGGAAGGTAACGTTCGGTGCAATTATCCTGTGCCCTCTCCAAATACTGCTTTTGTAAGTCAAAATCAGCTTTTGCAGATGGAAAGTACGTGGTCAACAAACCACAGCCTGCTCCGAGGGTAGTAATGATG
>NC_061830.1:26799394-26804394 GCF_019202785.1 Penaeus chinensis | reverse complement strand
AACTTTTCGAATGATTGCTTTTCATTTTTGAACTTGCCTTTTTTAGGTGCACAAACACCTCTATTACTTTACTTTGTTTGTGTCAATTGCAGCGAGATAACCTATTTATTAACGTTTTATAAAGCTAGGTACCTAATCTAACTTGATGGATAACTTGCCCTTTGTATTCTTATGTATCAAAATATAAATAGATTAACGTGAAAACAATAAAACAACACTATTGTTTCTTAATTTAGGAGAGACCGAGCTTAGAAGGAAAACAGTTCAGGTATAACACGAGGTCATTCCTATTATTACTAATGCCCTGTTTGTTATTTGTTGTGGAAATGGAATGTAGTTACGATCTTCGTTTTGAATCATATTCAAGGGACACTGAGACAACGCTGCTATCAGTGGGTTAAGAATTATCAAATAGATTGTCTATCCTTTGTTCATTTCCACGCCTGTAGACTAATAAAATTTACTCTTTTAAAGAGGCAGACCAATTTTAGGGTCAACATTGTTTCTCTCTCTCTCTCTCTCTCTCTCTCTCTCTCTCTCTTTCTCTTTTTCTTTCTCTTTCTCTTTCTCTTTCTCTTTCTCTCTCTCTCTCTCTCTCTCTCTCTCTCTCTCTCTCTCTCTCTCGCTGTTCAATAATTGTAAAGTGGTTTTTTTTTTCTGTCAGCTACGGAAATATGAAACTTTAAGTGTGCATTTGACCTTTTCAGTGGATGGGTTAATTCAATGTAAATTATCAAATATATCATATTTTCGCGTGATATTGGCTTTTAACTGATATAAGAAACATTGAGAGGTGGGAGGCAAATATATACGTTGCATCAAATCCCTATCACGCTCATCTGGCGAGAACTGTAGAAATATATCCATGATCACTGGAAAAGTTCATAGATGGATATTCTTTTCCTTGCACATCTTTTTATTTAGATTATTTCACGTATCCATAAAGTGTCCATATAAGTCATCGCGGGCATTAGTCCTGTTTTACGCGGGTAATATAATAGCAACGTGGCCTAAGTAAGCAAATTCATAAGAAAAGGATCACTAACATGTCTTGAACATATTCGTCGTCTGATTATTACTAGAGGCGATGCTACTTTTTTTTTTATCTTAAATGAAATCAAAAGCACATGAATATTAATCTCTAGGAACACTATCATTAGTATAACTCCGATAAAAAACGATTGAGTGAAAGCGAGGAAAATGCAACAGTTCCTAAAAAATAAGATATAAATATAATGTAGCTAATATGGATGTGATTAGGCTATCCTTATCGGTTGTAAGAAGCAAATACGTAATGCTTTGTTGCGTCATCTGTGCAACGTATGTTATTCGTTCGAAATACTCATTTTTAAACGGAGTGATAAGGACATTTGGTTGTTGCCTCTTGGGAAGGTAATTTCACATGTTACTGATTTAAATGTTCGATAAAATCCAATAAATAAAGTAAAACAAAAAATTTTAATGATAAAATTAAGACTGACCAGTACTAAATAACGCATTATCTGATATAACTTTGGTAATATACTATAATAGTTAAAATTATAAAGTTAGTGTCTTACTTGTCGCTAAAACACACACATTCTATATGTAAATATGAATAAAGATACATACGCACACATGATATATAAACAAAACTGCTATGAAAGCCGATAATGGTAACAACAACAACAACAACAAAAAAAAAAAATATCAATAAATCAACAGTAATAACTTTCGCACAAATATTTTGCAGTACGAAAAGATTCCGTAATTTTCTGGAGAGTTTCGAAAGCTGTGAAAACTTAAAGCAAACTCCAAGTAAAATTCTCCGATTTGCCGAGAACTAACATCACTTTTTAAACGGGATATGTAAATGACTTTTCTAGCATATACCTTCAAGATATTCGTATGAAGGTACTCAGGGTCCCTTTGGAGTACAATCAGTAGCAGTGTCATTATCGAGGAACTTACTCAAGAGAACCACCTTTTTGCCAGAAATAACAAGCTTACCCTACACTCGAGGCTAAAGGAAAAGCATGACCTTTGGCCAGATTGTTGAGGCAATGTTACTAAAACATATTATCTCGCCTTTTACGGGAGATGTGATGTTTATTTTTCTGCTTCGCCGAACAAAATACTTGAAGTTTGTAAAGCTTCCCAATCGTTAACTTTTTTACTAGTTATAAATTGTTGTCTAATCTATCCGTGTGAACTATAAACAGGGCACTTGACATCATACTGAAACAGGAAAATTGGCATATATTAGGTAAATGTAAATAGGCTTTGATATCCGAAATTCATATCCTATCTGATATATGTATATATATGTATACATACATACATATATATGTGTATGTATACATATATATACATATATTTATATATATATGTGTATATATATTATGTATATATGAACATATATACATATATATATATACATATATGCATATTTATACATATATACGTGCGTGTGTGTGTGTGTGTGTGTGTGTGTGTGTGTGTGTGTGTGTGTGTCTATTTATAGGTTATATACATATATGTATATATATATGTATTTATATATATAGTTATATATATATATACATATTTATGTATGTATGTATATGTATATATATTTGTTTATATATACATATACTTATGTGTATATATATATATTTATCTATATATATGTATATATTTATATGTATTAATATGATACATACATACATATATATACACATATATATATATATACTATATATATACATACGAAGCCTCTACACAAGTTACACCTAGGAGAAGCTACGTTAGAAATAGTAAAAGGAAAAACAAGCAAAAAATCTCCCACCAAATCGCCAGTGGGAAGACACGACACACCACCACGTGCCTGGAGTACCTGCCCCCCCTACTACCCCTCCTGCTCCACAAACACCACAGCTCAACAACTACGCGGAACGAGCGGAAATAAAAAAACAAACACACGAGCAGCCGCAGCCCCACCAAGATGAGGAAGGTTTCGTTCAAGTCAACTCCAGAAAACAAAAAAGAAAAACAAGGGAGGAACGCCACTCGCCAAAACCCTTGCAAGGTGCCGACCGTCCTCAGGTAGTGTACCTTTACATCACGAGTTGCCACCCAGATACAGATGAAGACGATATTGAAGACTTCTTAGAAAATAACTTCAATCAAATTGCCAATGTCAAAGCCTTTAAAACAAAAATGACACATGATTACTACTCTAGCTTCACAGTCACCATAAGGGGCAAAGATATAAAACCAGATATTTTTTTAGAGTCCGACATCTTTCCCAACAACGTAAAAGTATTCTTAAATAGAAACAAGTACAAAGGCGAGCAGAATGTTTGACGTCGCAAATCCGGCGGTCAAACCACTTAACACCATCACTATAGAACACATCAATGCACAGTCCCTCCTCGGTCATTTCGAAGAAATCAAATTGATAATTAAGGAGAGCAACATTGATATTTTGTGTATCAGTGAAACCTGGCTTCACCAAGAAATATCGAGCAGTTTCATCAGCATCCCAAACTTTCACGTCTACAGATGTGATGCAGGACGTGGAGGTGGAGTCTGCATATATGTAAGCGATACCCTTAAATCAAATAAGATATCCTCTGCAACTGTAAATCATACAGCAGTAGAGGACATCTGGGTAACCGTACAAAGCAGTATGTATCCTTCCTTCCTCGTCGGCACAATCTACAGACACCCTCATGCCACCACAGAATCATTTGACTACCTAGAAAATATTCTCAGAGAAATGTCAACAAAGAGAAAACCACTTTTCATCTTAGGTGATTTAAATGACGATCTAAGTAAACCAAATGCAAAATTAAGTGGGATAATTAACAAAAACAAATTAAAACAACTTATAAAGAAGCCTACAAGGATTACAGAAAACACCTCATCCATATTAGATGTTATAATAACAAACAGACCCGATATTACACTACACGCAGACGCTGTTCCATGCCACATTGCTGATCACGAGCTTATAACCTTGACCTTGAATATAGTAAAGACAAAGCGAAAACCAGTCAGTAAAACCTCTCGCGACCTAACGCAGTACGATCCTCAATTATTCTGTCAACATATTATAGCCAATGACTCGTCACTGTCAGAGATCTTAACAACTGACGACGTTGACAGACAAGTTAATATTCTTACAAACGTGATAAAGAACGGCATCGATGCCTGCGCTCCTTTTAAAACAAAAACAGTTAGGCGTCTTCCCGCCCCATGGATAAATGACAACATTAAGAGGGCCATAAATTATAGAAATAATACTCACAAAGCTCTCAAGATAAACAGATTTGACTCCACCCTTCAGGCTGAATACAAACAAAAGAAGAAAAATGTGAAAACACTCCTCCGCTGGGCGAAAACTAATTATTTTAAAAATAAGTTCAATGAATGCAGAAGCGATTCTGCTGAAACGTGGAATCTAGTAAATACATTAGTGCCTAAGAAGAAACAAAATACAGACACCTCCCCAAATTCCATAAATAATACAGAATACTTTAATAACTTCTTTGCAGAAGTAGGTAGACGCACTTTTGAACAGACAACCGCCCCCACATATCAACACAACATAAACGAAACGAACACTACAACAAACTTCTTCAGACCGCAACCAGTAGAAGTAGAAACAATTATCCTAACAATAAAACACTTAAAAAAGACAAATTCAGTGGGAGCAGATGGAATTGCACATCGTTTCATAAACGATAGTTTACCAGCAATTGCATACTATCTGACAGTAATGATTAATACATCTATAGTCACCGGTGTTTATCCATCACTTTGGAAACATGGCATCATAACTCCGATTTTCAAATCCGGTGACAGAGACGAAATCAATAATTATCGACCCATCACTATACTACCAGTAATATCTAAAGTTCTCGAGAAAATAGTTGCAAACCAATTAACATTTTTAGAAGCGAATAACCTTATATCTAACACACAACACGGTTTTAGGAATAAATTATCAACCGAAACGGCATTACTAAAAGTCACAA
>NC_061830.1:26786894-26791894 GCF_019202785.1 Penaeus chinensis | reverse complement strand
AAATCACCTAAGTATTTACCCAGGTGGTTGTAGGGGAAGAATTAAATCTGCTTGTCTTGTTTGAAGGTTATTAGGTGCGAGTTGCACGATTTATCATCAAGAAGTGACGTCTTGGTAATTTCTGTACATATCTGACATTCTCTGATCTGTGGTTTCTGAATCTAAAGTCTATATTATTACAATACAACACCACTAAAGAAATTTCCGTGTATTGCATTTTTGGAAGACCCCCAAGCAAACACTTTCAGCATGCAATCACATCTGATCGTACGTCTGCATTTCAGTGTAAGATTTCATCTTATGAATATGAAATACGTTTTCTAAAGTATGAAACAAGATGGGAAATTTTAGTCATGAAATTCAATACACGTTGGCAAAGAGCTGAAGAACCATGAAGAAATAGGTGCGTGTAGTGGAATTTTAAAGTTGTCTGTGTTTTGCCGGGAAGTGTGTCACCTGAGCTGATCTTTGCTTTTCTTTGCTAATGATGTTTCCTCTGTATATGCATGTATTTATGAACATATATAGCACTCCCTTTTAAATTAAAGTTTCAATATTTTTCTACTTATAATTATTATTGTTTACTTTCATCATGATTCACATGTTTATGTGTTTGTATTATATCTCAGTCTAATCTGCAGTCCTGTGGTGGCGTGTGGAGTGTAGTGGTCGGGTGTAGATATATAAACAGATTTATAAGTATACTACACAAAACTGAACTGTGAAACATACCTACACACAGGTAAATAATGTCTTTTTTTTTATCTACAGTGCTCTGCAAGTTTATATTGGATTTTATGAATACGGTTTATACAATTCATTTTCATATGACAAAAAATAAGTTTATGTGGAAAATTTCACTTCCGTGTGGAAAAACGGGCTATGCTTGTAGATGGAAAAAGAGAAGAAAGGCAAGGGTCGGTATTATTATTATTATTATCATTTTATTATCTATTTTTTTTTTCTTTTCTTTTTTTAGCTTGTGATGTAGAATTGGTTGCATATTGTATCTTCATTAAAAAAGAAACTCATGATCATTGTTTTCTTCACTCTTTGCTGGCTAGAATGTGTCTTATGATTTAATAATTTGCATTCCATATAGAACGTTTCAAATTCCATGAATTGTTTCTTGTATTTAATTTAGAAGAATACATTCTGAAACTTTTATTTGAATTTCATAAGAAATATGGTGGTTTATAAGCAAGTTTGCATTGTATTCTGACCAGTAATGCTGTAATGAATTATAAAACGATAATGTTTGTAATTAGGGATAATTTTTTTTTTTTTTTTTTTTTTTTTTTTACAAAATCAAAATGCGTATGAATAATATACAACTTATTGTTATTGTAATATTCTATTATAAATATTATCGGCTGAAGTCACAAATAATAAGAAACCATTTTTTTTTTTTTTTTTTATTTATTTATTTTATTTTATTTATTTTTTTTACAAAAAAGGACCATGCTTTATAATAATTCTGCCAACTTTCCCCGCAAATACATGGGGCTTGGTATGTTCCTCCTTCCACCTGTAGTGCATTCAAAGCTGCCTATACACTAAACATGCAACTTCCCTACCATCTAACATCATATACAAATACAAAAAAAATCCTTCACAACTGGATGATCTAGATGTGTATCTGGCATATCACAAAGTAAGTGAAGAAATAGATTGTTGACATAATATACCTAATTCACAATTAAATTTCTTTTCTGAGATAACTGTCCTGATGTAGTTTCATCTTCGTGATCACTTCTGGATTTTGTTCCGGTGTTGTGAGTATTTTCAATATTTGTGCACACTAAGCAAGAACTGGGTAAAACACGGTTCTCTCTGACCAGACTATAGACCAAATTATTAGTTTACAATAGATTAACGAAGGGAGGATAATGCTGATGCTATTTGTTCCTGTCAAAGTGACGATGCTTTGTTGGATAACAATGTTTCCTTAAGGGGGAGGGGAGGGAAGGAATTGCCTTGCCATCCTCCTCATCCCAATAAAATCAGGATAATCTCGACCTAGAATAGAGAGCATTATTAAGAGACGAGTGGAAGACAATCATAGATTCACTACTAGTCTTCTAAGGTATCTAACCCCAATTATTGGAGGACGCTAGGTACTAAGTGTGTGTAGGTGCCTGCACAGTAAGCATGGGTATAGAATACTTGTTCCAAAACGCGCTTAAGAATTGCTTAACTTAAGAAAATAGTTACTTTTGACAAATATCTCGAGTGGCCAGATGATAGATGGAGGTTAATTTTTGGTTGCACGATACAACATTCACTGTCATTTAATTCCTTGGAGAAGGTAAAAAGGATCCAATCCAACGTTCGTGGAAGAGATTTGAAATTTCCCAGGATTTAATGATATGGGCCTATTTTGCGTACTATGAGGCTGGGAAATTCATTGCCCTCCCCCAGAAACAAACCGTGAACAAAGATAAGTACATTGAGTGGCTCATTGTCCATTTTAGAAGTGTTAAGAGGTCTGAACTTTTTCTCCGGCAAAACGTCACCCCTTGTCGTGCCGCCAAATCGATGACTGATTGCTGAACTTTTGTGACATTGGATGTTTCAGGAAGTAGCCAGACAGTTCCCCCAATACCTACGCTGTTGACAACTTTTGACATTATTAAACCATGGCTACATTAGTGAGACATGACCAGGCCCCCCACACCCGAGCTGGAAGTGGACACCTAATGTGTGTGGGACAATAAAGCACCTCAAAATAGTCCTGATGGCTAAAAGAGGGCCCACCACATACCAAACCTTGTTAATATTCCAGAAGCAAAGCTTTTTAACTTCTAGATGAGAAATCCATATATATATTTATATATGTACATATACATATATAAAAACTATATATATACACATATGTATATACATATACATATATAAATATATATATATATATATATATATATATATATGTATATAGGTATATATATGTATATATAGAAATACAGATATACATGTGTGTGTATATATATATATATATATATATATATATATATGTATATAGGTATATATATGTATATATCGAAATACAGATATATATATGTATATATATATATATATATATATATATATATATATATATATATGTATATATATGTACAATAACCCTTCTAGACTATCACCCGAACCCCCGTGGACATTTGGTAGAATTGATAAAAAAATCAACCACGCACACACACACACACACACACACACACACACACACACATATATACACATATATATATATATACTCATACATACACACATAAATAAATAAATATATATATGTGTGTATGTATATGTATGTACGTATGTATGCATATATATAATATATATATATATATATATATATATATGTGTGTGTGTATATATATACATATATATATATATATATATATATATATATATATATAAATATACATATATGTATATATATACATGCGTTAGTGTGTAAATAAATGTGTGTATATGTGTGTGTATATATGTGTGTATATATATATATATATATATATATATATATATATATATGTACACACATGCGTGTGTGTGTTTGTGTGTGTTTGTGCATATATATATATATATATATATATATATATATATATATATATATATATATATATATATATATATATATTATACATATATGTACACACATGCGTGTGTGTGTTTGTGTGTGTTTGTGCATATATATATATATATATATATATATATAAATATATATATATATATGTATAAATATGTATATATATACACATACATATATATATATATATATATATATATATATATATATATACACACGTCTTTTTTGTAGCATCCCGAAACCCAACTCTTTGATTTGATGGGATGTTGTATCATGGTCGCTACAAAACATCATATCATCGAAGTTCGTACAGATATGCAAAGTTTTGAAGAAAAAATATATATATATATATTTTTCGTAATTTAACATAGAAAGTCAATAGAAAAAAAACATTAAAGTACCTTATATGATGGTATGATTTTAATTACCAGCAAAACACTGTAGAAGCTTCAAATAAATGAGAAAAATGTATATGACTACTCGCCAACCTTTTTTTGCTTATACACACCACTCTTCGTCTCGCAAGGCTGTGGAAACTTTCAAATGTATCTCTCAGATTCTGTCAAAATATTCTTTTCGTAATACATACCTTGTTCTTCAGCTGAAAAGTGGAAGTTGCATGATATTTTGCATCTTATAGCCACCGCGAGTTTTCGTGAATTTTGTTACATAAAGATGGCTCCACATGTGCTGAGCCCTAGTGACCGACCCCATTCCTTAAATACAGTTTGTATCGATATTTTAATTAGTGTTATTAATGTTATGATTATTAAATTGTTATTGAAATCTTGGTAATATTTAAGACAATGAAATAATACAAAAGACCCTTTCCAAAAGTCAAGGAAAAGGATAAACGGATGAGATAGGTAAGACTAATAACTGACTCTTTGGTGATTAGGCACTTGTAGAGCCATCTATGTGTAAATACAATAAATAAACTTACTTTACTGTAGGCATGGCACGTATTCTTGTCATCTGTACCGATTGGGTTAACTCAATATGTCAGAATACAGAGTCTTTTCTTTCAAGATGCAGAATTATTTTGAAGACATTTATCCCACCGAAGGCAATACTACATGATATGAACTTGACACATTGGAAATTCTTACCATGTCGTCGTGACTGACTCAATATTTCACCCAAATCGAGTGAACATGTATTTCATGTACAGCTAAAAAGACACAGAAACATTTTATGCACCTTTATAATACATTTTTCTATCAAGAAATATACGATATAATTATTATTTATTGAAAACATAAATCTCTATATATGACTACGTGAAATATATCTGAAAAATGTCGCGCTCTGATTGTCATATTGTATAAGGTAGAGGCATACAAATTGATACGAACCGAAAAGATGTGTGTGTGTGTGTGTGTGTGTGTGTGTGTGTGTGTGTGTGTGTGTGTGTGTG
>NC_061830.1:26771894-26776894 GCF_019202785.1 Penaeus chinensis | reverse complement strand
CACACACACACATACATATATGTGTGTGTGTGTGTATATATATGCATATGTATATGTATATATATATATATATATATATAGAGAGAGAGAGAGAGAGAGAGATAATGAATGAGTGAGAAAGAAGGTTGAGATGGAGGGACAGAGAAACGTAAAGAATGAAACAAGAAATATGTAATATAATATATATAAACACACACACACAGATACATCTATGTATCTATCTATCTATTTATCTATCTGCATATATATATACAACTGGTAACTGTTATAATAAGAGTCATAATGATGGCAAAAATAATCATAATAATAATAAAAAATGATAACAAGAATAAAGATAAAAATGAAGATAATTCTAATAATACAAATAGTACTACTACTATTAAAAATACTACTCATATGCATATGATAATATTAAAAACCTTACCAACGAAAATATCTAGACGAATAAACCCAAATAATAACCTTGTACTCGCAAAACACACCAAATGGATCACACAGGCGTTTGTGAAGCAGAAGCCGCGGCGCGTGTAAGAGAAGACCACTATCTGTCACTACGTGTCGTAAAAGGAAAACAAATTGGAAAGGCGGCAGCGGAAACTGACCCGGCTAGGCCACGTCTCTTCCAAGCCAGACTTGTCTTTTGCATGAATTGATGGAGGGTTGGGCCCTTTTTTTCTCGCCCGCTTTTTTCTGCCACTGTTGAAAAATATGATACTGTATATAGGCCTCCTGTTGGAAATATGAGTGTCTTTTTAAAATTTCTTTTGTTTGCAAGGTGATTCAGGGCGGTATAACTTCATTCATTCACAAACATTCACGCATACATACATACATATATATGCTTGTATATAAATAGTATATATGCATGTGTGCATATACGTACATACATACAGGTATATATATTATTCGTCAAACGTTTCGAAGGTACAATGAACCTCTTTCACCAGTGCTGTTATACGGGAACCAGTTGAAAAGTTAGGTAGACAATTATGAATATAAAGACAAATGTAAGATGCTGATTTTAAGTTTAAAAGAAAGAATATAGATTTCACAAAAATAAAGGAAGTGATAAATACATAAATGTAATAGAAATTAATACTTATAACATAAGCATATAATCAAAACGAAACAAACATACATAAACAGCACACGCCAGTATATGGGAAACTAACGAAAGTGGGTGTTGGTTGTTAGGAAGGCCTTACTAGGTGAACAAGCTGTTTACGGTAGTTGTATTCAGGTTTGCTTAGTACAAGCAAGGATTCTGAAATGATGAGGTCAAGGCGGGAGGAATATGAGGACAGAATTCTAAAATTTGTGTTAAAGAAAGGGGATGGGTGATGTCGTGAGTGTTCTCTTATTTGCTGAGAAAGATGGTTTGCTCAGCGAAGGGCCTGTCTTGAATGATTTGTGTTCCAAGATGCGTTCCCATAACCATAGTAGGGTAGACCCCATGTACCGAGCTTGGCAGCAAGGACAAGTAAATAAATACATTGCGTTAGGAAGCAAAGGTGGTTGTTTTAGAAAGTTGTCGATACTGTTAGTTTTGGTGAATACAAAAGTAAATTTAATTTGGGGATTTCGGGTAAGACTTCTAACCGGTTGGGTATGACGTCCAACATATGACATATGCAAAAAAAAAAAAAAAAAAAAAATGCTTTGGATTGTGACCCACACAGTAATGACAACAAAAATATATAACAGAAGGCGACACTTCCATTAGCTTCTGTAATGATTTTTTTTTTCTTCTGAAAGTTGCTAATTACGTCTGTACGCGTATAGAAGTTAATTCCAGATTACAGTTAATACAAATCCACAGTACTTGCACAGAAGATACAAGACAAACTGCCAGGCGCATTAGTCAGTGCGATTATCAGCAAATCTGCTGTTTTACATGAAAAAGCGGATATCTGTATAAAGGCATTTAGCACTCACCCTCTACAAGTTTCAGATTATACGCTAATGTCGATAAGGAAACGTTTGCTACAGAGGAAAAAACTATATATACACATATACGCTAGTTTTATATCATGACGATATATATCTGTGTCAATACAAAAATAATTGTATAGATGACTTCAAATAACCTATAAGTATCATACACAACCCTAATGAAGGGTGTTGCTACCGAGGATCATGATAACAAATGTCCACGCGATTTTGAAGTCACTATAGTTTAAAGAATCAGGAAGTTTGTACTCTGAATTTGAAACCTTTTTGTGTTGTTATTAAAAGCTTTCTCTTTTATTCGATTAATATATTGCATAAGTTGGGAATATTTTTCCAACCTGGAAATAACATTGCCTTTTCTTTGTCTGTAAACTGTATTTCTCTTTTCAATGTTGAGAATTATATCTGCAATTTATCAAATATATATTGATGAAAATTCACACACATCTTTGACATGAAAATATCAGAATTTGTTTCGTTATTGCTTATTATAAATATTAATGGCAACTCAGCTCCATCCTTTCAATGGAGTTGATGACATTGTCATGACGTATCAATACATGATTGGTGGGATTAAGCAGTTCTTTCTGTGCATGTGCAGGATTAAGATTTGAGCTCAAAAGTAAAGTCTGGTCCACAGGTGAATTAAATTTAATCCTGGATGCTACCACTGCACATGCGCATTAGAGATCTGGCTTAAACCTTAATACTGGATTAACTTTTATGGCGTGTACAGAAGATGCCTATGAAATGCTTGCAGAGATTTTGAGTTTACTGCAGAGGTATTTGATGTAACCGAATTAGACATGAAAATAAATATCTTTATAGCAGTTCTTGGCAATAATATTGATGACATCCCATAGCCCAACTCGCAAATCCTCGCGTATAGCTATGCAAATGCATTTTGGAAAGTTCGTGGACAATAACGAAACCAAAAAGTATGTGCTGAAGGGGATTACTATATGCTCATGAAAATAAGCTTTCATAGAAAACCCTACTTGTGACAGTTTCTAAGCCAATCACGACTCGACTAATTTCAGTCAATCACAGCGCATCCAGAAACCACGAGCTGGTTCTCGCGACTACTCTGGTGAAACTGTTGTGGACTGTCTCTAAGCAGCGGATATCTACATCATTTTGCGGTAAGTATGAGGCCAGAATAGATGAACCTATGTTGTTTGTTACCTTATTTTTCTTTGCTCTTTAAGTTGGCAGTGTTCATTTTCCTCTATCTCTGTGCATTGCTCTTGGTAAAATTAACCGAAGAGATGATAGGTCGTAGTGGAATGTTTTTAATGCACTTGGGGGAGTCATAAGCCATAAGGAAATTATGTGTTTTCAGTAATACATCTTTTAATGGTACGGAATATTCTCTTTAACTTGTTTTCCATGTATAAGTGAGTTGATACTTCAATAGTGATTTGATCTTTTGGTTATAGTCACACTTATTTAAAATGACAACACGACCTTTATCTGGTTTGGAAGTTATTATTGTTCTGTCATTCTTAAGTGTACGTAGGGGAGATAGGAAAGTCTCTGAATCAGTACCTGTACCCTGAAGTGAAAATTTCTTGAAAGTGTTGCTGGCTATTCAATAAAAGGTCAACAGTAGAAAACAGCTGAAATTACACTCTCCGGTAACATTGTCTTTTCTGTGTGTTGTTGATATTGACTGAACTTACTTAATATAATAGCCATTTGATCCCCTACAACGGAAATTACTAGTATATATATATATATATATATATATATTTATATATGTTCATATTTATGTATATATATATTCATGTGTATATATGTATATATTAATTTATGTATATTTATATATGTATATATATATCCATATATTATATATATATATATATATATATATATATATACAGTCGTATATATATAGAGAGAGATATATTTATATATACATGTACATATCTATATATATATATATATATATTTATATTTATATACATGTATATGTGTGTGTGTATATATATGTTTATATCTTCATACATATACATATATTTACATACATACGTATATATACATATACATACATATATGATATACATATATATACACATATACATATATATATATATTGATATATATCAATATATATATATATATTACAATACATATACATATAAACATGCATACATATGTGTATATATACATACAGATACATATACATACATATATATATGTATGTATATATATTCGTGTTCTTTGTATTGTTATTGACGATATGTATTTCTTTTCCTTAGCATTTCATGAAAATCTTTCTAGGTTTTCAAAATCCGAGGAAGGTTCTCGTCACTACTGCGCTCGAACATAACTGAATGTCCCTTCTCCTTTAAGACACAGGCTTTACGGTAGCTCAGTCATAGCAAACTGAAACGATAAATTCTCACTCGATCTTGAAGCAAGAAATATTGCAAATATCACAGGTCGTTTCTCACGTCAGGGCGCTGGATCATCTCCGTTTCGCACGTTGTAAACTTCCCTCATTACTCATGCTGGATTTTTCAGAATCATTTTGGGTTAACATTCGACTAAAAAGCGGATGAGCTGTCTTAGAGCAAGTAACTATTGATTAATGGATGCATGTATGAGAAAAAAAAATACGTATATGCGTGAGTGTGTGTGTGTGTGTGTGTGTGTGTGTGTGTGTGTGTGTGTGTGTGTGTGTGTGTGTGTGTGTGTGTATGTATGTATGTATGTATGTATGTATGTATATATATGTATATATATATATATATGTCGCGGAGATATCATCCTACGATGAGGAAAATATAATTCATCGTGACGGAGTGGATTTATGGGGCAAGATGTTTCATCACAGCAGTTACCACTATCAATATCCAGAACTCCCTTCTCTACTCGTTCGAACTGAAACCGAGCAAACAAAACACTCGTAATTTATATTTCTAATTTCGCAACATCTTGTAATAACTAACTTAAATGATGTCAACAGCATTTCTGAGTACTTAACAATAACTAATACCTTCTTTTTAGCATCATAGACTTGTTCTTCTAATGGTCTATTTTTGGAG
>NC_061830.1:26754394-26756894 GCF_019202785.1 Penaeus chinensis | reverse complement strand
TATATTCTCTGGCCTTGTAATACATATTTAAATTGGTGGGAAATGTGAAAAGCAGCAGCTCCCTTCATCGTTTCAACCAACCAACTCCCTTCTGGAAACATAATGAGCTCAGACAGAAAATAACTATGTGTATATAGGAGAAACCACCACATAGAAGTTCGGTCATTTATTTTGTTCTAACATGAAAATTGTGCGAAAAAACTCACTGGCGAATCTCAGCAAAATTTTTGAAATGCAAAAGAAATATTAAAGCTTCACCCATTTTGCAATTTTTATAATGTTAAGGACGTTGTTACAAGACTTAAACAATTATTATGATAAAAGACGTGAACAGGCAGAGGAAATTCAAAACTAACGTTGCCAAAAACATTATTTAGTGGTTGACTAAACCGGAATTCGAGGTTTCGGGCAATTCATACCCGTCAGTGCAACATCGCCGGTAAAACGACAAACAGGTCAAAGTCAATAGACTTGTCTATTGACTGAAAGTAGATAGATATAACACACACACAAATCTCTTTCTCTCTCTCTCTCTCTCTCTCTCCATATATATATATATACAAATATATATACGGTTCTATGTCACGAACTTCTCTGCAAAGGCTAGGGCAGTATCTACTTTCGGAGGACTATTTTAGGCATTGGAGACCGTTACTCCGAATGGACCCCCTTCTTTTTAATCTCGGACGCGCGATATACCGCAGCACCCATGACCATATATATATGTATATATATATATATATATATATATATACATATACACATATATATGAGCTTACTCACCAATGATCTTTCCCCAGGGGAGTAGTTGGTTAGGTAATCATTGTTGGTGGTTCTGAACCCACTATCATATCTAAGATAGGCTTGACTTACCCAACTTAAGTAAATCCGTACAAATCTGCACGCACGTGTGTGTGTGTGTGGGGTGGGGGGGTGTACATATATATATATGACTGCCGCGATAGTCCAGTGGTTAGAACTACTGGACTCCGACCCTCATGGTCCCAAGTTCAATTCCACGTCGCGGCGGTCGTAAAAATGCCTGTGCTCTGACTTCTGGCTCGAGCCCGAGAAGACATATCACCTTGAAAAGTTAAACGCAGGTGTCGTAGAAGTCACCGCCGTGGCACAAGTGTTAGCGTGCCGAACCGAGGTTGATTAGGCAGGGCATCCAATCAGGCAAGGGTGACACTGCCATATAACCTCTCAATAGTGAACTGAGAAAGATCTATGTCCTGCCGTGGAATGAAGGGCTGTTAAAAAAAAAAAAAAAAAAAAAACATATACATATGTATATGCATGTATAAACATTGATAAACTTTATATGTATAAATATATCTACAATATATATATTCGTATACGGTTTATAGGCAAATATATAGAAATAATGATAAATATAGGCTGTTTAACTAGACAGATAAAAAATAAATAAAAACAATAATATACAAAACCTAATAATAGGTAAAGATAATGAATAATAGATAAAAATAGATTAAAACAAAAATAGATAGATAAATGTGCAACATATAGACAGGTAGATGCAACAGTATAGATACGTGGATGGCATCACCAAAAAATATATAATCGTCTTCATTCATCCTCGAAAATGTGCTAGATTTTACATACAGAACTACCTTGATAAACTGCTACAATTATCATTAAGCTAATTAGGCAATGTCGAATAAGCTGCCGTAATTACTATTGCGAGTGAAAATATGGAAAGCCCCTGAGTTCATTATGCATTCACTATTGGTTGTTGTGCCGCAACACCATGTTAGCGAGGAACGTGCTAATCGGGGGGGAATGTAACACCAGTGCATGTATTTGTAATTGAGTTGTGTGTACTATACGTATTGTATTGCATATGGATGTGTGTGTGTGTGTGTGTGTGTGTGTGTGTGTGTGTGTGTGTGTGTGTGTGTGTGTGTTTGCGCGCGCGCGTGTGTGTGTGTGTGTGTGTGTGTGTGTGTGCGTGTGTGTGTGTTTGTGTGTGTGTGTGTGTGTTTGTGTGTGTGTGTGTGTGTGTGTGCGTGTGTGTGTGTGTGTGTGTGTGTGCGTGTGTGTGTGTTTGTGTGTGTGTGTGTGTGTTTGTGTGTGTGCGTGTGTGTGTGTGCGTGTGTGTGTGTGTGTGTGTGTGTGTGTGTGTGTGTGTGTGTGTGTGTGTGCGTGTGTGTGTGTTTGTGTGTGTGTGTGTGTGTTTGTGTGTGTGTGTGTGTGTGTGTGTGTGTGTGTGTGTGCGTGTGTGTGTGTGTGTGTATGTGTGTGTGTGTGTGTGTGTGTGTGTTATTGAATTGGGTAGGGTGACTAAACAATAGGTTTAGTTAAAGATATATGTTCTTTTTATTTTAGGTAATTTTGGATACACAATTGTGGATAAGTATCAACAGATAATCAAATGCATAACAATGGCGTGTCAAGTATGCTGTCAGTGCCATTTCTTTTACCCGTGAAACAAACTTGCTCACGTTCTGAACATAATCACGCTGTTCTTCTTTGTCTA
>NC_061830.1:26734394-26736894 GCF_019202785.1 Penaeus chinensis | reverse complement strand
ATAGAATTAATGATAATGATGATGGCGATGATGATATTAAGAATATAAACAATGACAACAGCAACAATAATAATAATAATAATAATGATAATAATAATGATAATAATGATAATAATAATAATAATAATAGTAATAATAATAATGGTGATGAGGGTAATAATAATAACAATGATAACAATATTAATGACAATATCAATAATAGTAATGATAATGATATTAATAATGATTACGATAATAATAATAATAAAAAAAATATAAATAATAGTAATGACAACGATAACGATGACGATGATAATAATAACTAATAATAGTACTTCAATGAAGATGATGATGATAATAATGATAATAACAATAAGATACTAGTGATGACAGTAATAAGAATAATGAGAATGATAATAATAATGGAATTGATAGTAATGATAATAATAACAATAATAGTAAGAATAATAATGATACCAATGATAGTACAAATGACAGAATAATGATATGATAATAATCCTAATGATAATAATAATAATAATAATAATAATAATAATAATAACAATAATATTAATAATGATAATAATGATAATATTAAGGATCATGATAATGATGAATGATACTATTAACACTGTCCATTATGATTATTATTATTATCATTATAATTATTATCTCATTATTATTATTACTTTTGTTACTATTATCATTACTATTATGATAGTAAAAATAATAACTATAGTAATGATAATTATCATTATTATTGTTATTATAATTATCATTATCCTTATCAGTATGCATTTTATAATTATTATTATTGCTATTATTATTGTTAATAATATTTTCATCTTAATTATCATTATTGCTGCTATTGAAATTATTATTAGTTTTACTAATATTATTATCAATATTACTATTATTATCAATCAGTCAGTCAATGGGGGCTCATGGCCGCATCCACCCCTCGCTTTCAGGTAGGTCTTAGCCCATCTCTAGCTCCTCGCGACAGGTCTGGCCGATCTGCCCAAGCCATGACCTCCCAGGTCATCCCACGGGGTTCCTCCACCCGCGGCTGTCTCGAATTGAGACAACCTGATAGCTATGGTCATCTACAGGGAAACGAATTAGGTACCCATATAACCTGAGTTGGCGGTCCCGGATTATGCAAGAAACAGGTCCCATGGCATCGCTGTCAGTTGTACACATGGTACTGCCAACTGTACCCCATGATCCGGCGTAAGAACTTGTTACAAAAGGTACCAAGATCCAACTCCATGGTACTAGATAGCATTCAGGTTTCGCTTCCATTGAGCAAAACTGGCAGTATCAACACTATGAAGATGTATCTTTAGTCCTTCTTCATGGGTACAGGCATCTCCAATTGCTCTTGTTGACCGAGTTCACGGCTCCTGCTGCCAGACCAATCCGTCTACTGACTTCCTGGTCTGACAGCCTAGAGACATGGACTGTGCTACCAATGTATGTAAAGTTCTCTGTGACTTCGACATCCTTTCCACAAGCATGCATCGACTGAACAGGTACCCTTAATAGGCCCCAAAAATATTGGATCTTGATCTTGATCCAAGGCCCAAAAGCTTTGTCTAATTGCTGAGTGCATCAAGAGCCACAGAGATTCTGGAGACTCAAGATAGCAACATCTTCAGTAACGTCAAGGTCCATGACCTTAATACTGCCCAGTATTGTTCCACAGTGACTTGGGATAATAGATCTTCCCATTATCCAGCCCATGTTGAAAAGTGTTGGTGCAAGGAAATAACTTGCTTCACTCCTAGAATTAACAGGGCAGGAGCTCGACTGGACCCCATCACACTTTACAGTTTTATAGTACCAGTATATAGGCTTTGTAAGGTGACATCCTAGCCCTCCTCATCTCGGGCTTTGGAGAGCATCCCCTCACCACTTGTTCCTGTCGTTCGGCCGCGCCCGGATCTCGCTTGCTCTCTCCTTTTCTGTTGGGGGAGGTCTAATCCTTTCGCTTGGCCTTTTATTTTGGTCTTTTGTTTCTGAAGTTTTAGTGAAGTTTCCCCTTTTTTATAGCCGTTTTCTTTCCTTTTTTTTGTGATTGTTTGTTTGATTTTACACAGTCATTGTGTTTCGTTCATAAGACTCGAAAGTCTACTTTACTTGATTTTCAATATATCTTGATTTAATTGTTATTTTATTTCATTTTCATTATTATCTAATCTTTCGAGTATTTTACACTCGTCATCTTTTACTTCAATTTTTTTGTTCGATATTTTTAATTTCATTTTAACTTGGGGTTATTTTTAATCTTTTCTTCTTACACTGTAAAAACATGTATTTTAACCTGTAGGGTAAAATCTACAGTTTTATAAATACAAAAGATGTATAGTTCGTGATGTCACGAACACTGTAAATACCGCCAAAAACGGCGCAAAATATACTGAGTCTGGTCCAGATACCCTGTGTGTTACTACCCCTGTGTGAGCTGGGACGCCGTGAAGCGGCCACGCCCCCTAGTTAAGTTCTGTGTGCTGACATT
>NC_061830.1:26721894-26724394 GCF_019202785.1 Penaeus chinensis | reverse complement strand
GGGATTAATCGAGTAAAGAGCAAACTTAATTGTAAACTTCTCATTTTAAGTTCAAATCTTGAACAGTCTTATCAAAGGATAATTATCATGTTTTAACCCAATGCCGTCGGGGAAAATGAACAAAAAATGGGGAAAATGCTGTGCCCATTTTCTATATTTTTTGTGAAATGTCTGCTCATAGATGGCTCTGCTAGTGCTTAGCCACAAAGGAGTCAATTAGTAGACCTTGTGACCATACGTGATTTGAATTGGCGGGAAAAACGTGTTTTTTACTAGTGCTATGGATATCGATGGTGTTATTTTTATTATAAACATTATAATTATTATAATGTTTTTTAATATTAGTAACAGCAAAATAAGATAATGTAAAATATTTCGTAAATCAAAGAAAAGGGTGAACGGGCGAGACGGGCAGTACTCCTAACTGGCTCATTGGTGACTTAGTACAAGTATAGCCATCTATGAGTAAAAACAATCAAACAAGTACTAACAGTGGGCATAGCACGTGTCTACCCGTCGTACCCGTCGGCAAGGGGTTAAGTGTCTCAAGATTTCTTATTTGTTCTCAACCTTCACTTACTTAATATTTAATCATGCTTTAACACTTATTAATGTATAAAGTCAAAATACAATTAATTTGTTTCTCTTGTTTTAATGAAAATTTAATTTTAAGTAAATTCAGACTATTAGTCACTTTTTATATCTTAAATTCCGTCTCCATACACTTAATATAATTCTGGATAAAGGAAAACTGATTCATTCATCAAACTAAAGAAAATCTAATTATTAATTAAACATTCTAATACTTATACATATATATATACACACATACATATATATACATAAATACATATATATACATATATATATATATATATTTATATATATATCACTTTCACAATTCAGAAATATATTTTAATCACCATTGAATAACTCAAAGGATGCAACAAGAGTGTGGAAATATGAAACAATAGTAGAGGTTTATAATGTATTTTTAAGAAATTAATTACACCATGCCCTCTGGCAACTTCAATAAATATTCTAAAACAAAATAAATGTGAAATACCGTTTGATTTTCAATAAACGATTTAAATAATTGGGTAGTTCAAGTAATTTAATCACTATAAAAAAATAACGTCATTACCGCGAAAAAAGAAAAAGAAAACACCTTTGGTTCTGATGCAACTTAAGTGAACACTCTGGGCATCACCCAAACACCGGTCACCTTTGAGACACTAAATCAACAGAATGTCTAATTGATAATACACTACATCAAGCAGTATACATCATATAATCATGTTGAAAAGATAGTACTAAGGTAAACGAACTTACAGATAAATTATAGGCCAAAAATAAAAATACGACCGTGCGTCTCACCTCCACCAAGCTCCAGTTCGAGTCCGCTGGGTCAAAATTATTTACCTTTGACAACTCTTTTCATTATAATAATATATAATTTCTCTAGCATTTGGTGATTATCATTATCAATAATTATTATTAAATTCTTGCAAAAATAAACTGCACAGTTAATGCACATATCTGTTTATTACTACTACAGTGCAAGATCCACATGAAAAAGCAAACAAAAAATTCCTTTACTTGAGAAGTCTATTATAAAACTACTCTACTTAACAATACATACATACATACATATATATATATATATATATGTATATATATGTATGTATATATATGTGTATGTGTTTATACATATATATGTGTGTGTGTATATATATATATATATATATATATATATATATAGAGAGAGAGAGAGAGAGAGAGAGAGAGAGAAGAGAGAAGAGAGAGAGAGAGAAAGAGAGAAAGAGAGAGAGAGAGAGAGAGAGAGAGAGAGAGAGAGAGAGAGAGATAACTATTGATATATGTGTATATATATGCATATATATGAGTATATACATATTATATGTATATATGTATATATATACATAAATATATATATATATATGAATACGCATAAATATATGTATATATGAATATATACATATATATATACATATATATATGTATATATATAATATATATACATATATATATCCATATGTATACATATATATGCATATATGTAATAAATATACATATATGCTTATATATATACATATATATATATTATATATATTTATATATAAATATATATATATATATATTTATTATATATATGTATATATAAATACATATATATGTACGTACATATATAATATATATGTATACATATATATGTGTGTAAATATATATTATATATATGTGTATATATATAAATGTATATATATATACATTATATATATATATACATATATATATATACATCATATATGTGTGTGTGTGTGTGTGTGTGTGTGTGTGTGTGTGTGTGTGTGTGTGTTTATATATTCATATATATATATATATATATATATATATATATATGTGAGTGTGTGTGTGTGTGTGTGTGTGTGTGTGTGTGTGTGTGTGTGTGTGTGTGTGTGTGTGTAGATAGGGTAGCTTA
>NC_061830.1:26694394-26711894 GCF_019202785.1 Penaeus chinensis | reverse complement strand
CAGTTCCATTTGCATACGAGCGCGTTTTAGTCCCAGTGATCTAATCTGCGAAATGGAACTGAATGTAAATAACTGGAGAGGAAGTAATACAGTTCCTTGGAGTCAATACACTAGGTTGTAGCTCTGGCTTTTTTTTTTTCTTTGTTTTTTAGTTCATTTTATTTTCCTTCCACATAATACAACCGCGTCAGAAAATGAGACACGGTAGTCATATTAGCATTTAACCCAAAACACACTCCATCTTGCAAGAAAGCTCATTTAATGGGAAATACTGCAAACACAGTTTTTTAAATCCAAGGAGCAGCCTCATTAATATGTTATTAAAGCATCTTCCTGCATGCCGGAGTGAAGGGCAAGGGTACTTACACTTTCATTTATTCAATATGAATGTTTCCAGCTGTGTGGATATATCCGGTTTAAGGTAAATTCATGATCGTCTAAATTCTAAATTACCCTAAAGAATGTTTGCACTGACTATGTGATCACAACTACGATTGTGTTATTGACGCTGCACGCGCCTTATATTTCGTGAAAGAGTCAAGGCATGTGGCCGAAGAGGAGTTTCCAAAGAGCCGCGACATCGTTAATTTCATGCTTGGTGAAAAAAAAGGGCTCCCATGTGTTGGGTCGAACAATTTCACGATCGATTGAGACATTGGACAATGGCCCATGGATTCCGGCGTGAATGCTTATTGAAACCCTGGAATTAAAAGGCCAATCAGCAATTATACGATTTGGCAATAACATTCATTGGCAGATCCAGCATATAATCGTTTTATTAGCGATTAGTTACGTGTTTGAAATCCAATACCAGTTACTAAATATGCATTGACTTTTGTAAATGGAATAGCGCCATTTTTTTTTTTTTTCTGTTTTGCAACGCTATCTTTATTTTACGTTCTATTGATGTTACGCTATTGTAACACAGCTTTTAGATTCATACCAACATCGGCGCTCTCTCTACATCGTTATTGCTATTGAAATGATTAATAATGGCGTTAATAGTATCATCATCATTTTTAGCAAAGCTTTTTACCCCGAACCTCAAGATCCCACAGATGATAAAAATAATAAGGAAACTGGTTGGCCGTGTTTTGCAAAATAGTATAATATAGTAAAATATACCAGTATCAAATTTAAGAGACAGGCTCATATAGCCAAACCTCCGCAGATACAGCGGACGAAACAGCATTATCTGCGATACGAAAGGTCAGATCAAGATCGTTTAATCGTCGTGATGGGCCATTTCCTGGCGAATTGTCGGATTGTTTTACGAGTCGCCATAAAAAGAGTTAATGATGTTCTTTTATGGCGTGATCTGGGCCAGCAGTACGTAAGATATGATACGTTTGTTCTCACTTTATTTTTTATATGCTACATTAGCTTTTTTGTTTGCTTGTTTGTTTTCATATGCATGCGAACGTGCACATACACACACACACACACACACACACACACACACACACACACACACACACACACACACATATATATATATATATATATATATAATGTATATACTTCCATCTATCTGTCTATCTATCTATCTTTATGTATAAATAAACACATATCTACAGTATATATATGTACATATGTATATATGTATATCTACATACATGCACATACATATATATACATATCATTTATATATATATATATATATATATATATATATAGTATATATATATATATTCATATAAAGAGAGAAAGGGATGCATATATATATGTATATACATGTGTATATATATATATATGTGTGTGTGTGTGTGTGTGTGTGTGTGTGTGTGTGTGTGTGTGTGTTTATGTGTATGTATATATGTATATATATATACACATATTCTACAATTAAACAAGAACATAGCAAACGTAACATATAATTACTAATAACGTGAATCACATAGTAACCTTTTTTTTACCTAATATTCTCCAGTGCGTACGAGCAGGAACAGCAGGCCATCAGTATATCATGTTTCATCATTGAAGTATGAAAACAAAATTATGATTACATTTTTACCTGTATGGAAATGAAAGCTTAATTCTAAAGCATTTGTGTTTAATCCCCGACATTCCAAATTCTAATTAGGGAACATCCTTTCGTAAACATTAGACTATGTACATCACCCACATTTTACGATGTATTACCTCCATATAGTTCATATAATGTTTTATTAGATTGTAGAACGTGCACATCAGTATAATTATGACAGTAATAGACATTCAAACAACCCTTTCTGTCCTAGTTATAAAGTTTGGACTGTAAAGCGAAGCGGCCAGATGGCCATGTAAAAATGCTCACGAGACAACACAAAACTCAAACGATAAATTGTCTCCCTTAAGGAAAAATAAAGCTTTTAATATAGACTCCGAATATATGTTCAGCTATCTCTACTCCTAAATACTTGTTGCATACAAAGATAAATCATTAGGTATGTACCTAAACCAAGTGTTACACGTAAAATAAAGAAACTCAACACATATTGAAGCGAGGCATGTTGTACGAAATTCTACGGATTTTTTCTCGTTGCCTTTAGTCGTTTCACTTCTTGTGGAATGTGGCTCATGATTTGAGGTTTCCAATGGGTTTCCTAATGTCCTTTTTTGCGCGATCGCCTTGTTTGTTATTTGGTGCACTGAAATCCTTTGCATAATGGTATCTAAATGGAAACTACATCACTTAGAAAGATCGACGAAAACTCCTTTTTTGTGCAAATCAATAACGTTAAAAAAACGAGGCAAGCCTAACTCACTGATCTCAATCTCTCTGATAAACACGACACTGTAGCGCCTAACTTTTTTGGAGGAGTTTATCTGTAAGGAATTAATATATGATATATTATCATTCATTTGTTTGTTTAATTGTCTTAGTCAAATACCCATTTACTCAATAAACTATTGCTATTAAAAAGAGCCTCGTTACCTCAGAGAAAATGCTTCATTGCCACAAAGGGGATCATTACCCGATTGAGAACCACAGATGAATCTTAGTATAAGTTAAATAGTAAAACTAATAAATAGTGAAGTATTCAGTGAACATATGATTCTCCTACAAGACAATCACAGGCTTTCATCATACGACACTAGTGCTAATCGGCTGGTGGGTTACAGAAATGAATAAGTGACCACAGCTATCTTTCGAACAGAACACCTTATCTGATTAGTTCGCGATAAAGAGGCAAATTTGCGATTAACTGTTCATAAACGAATGCGCAGATGCATTGGGGCACAAACTCAATCTCATGTACCATAACTTATTATCGATATATCCTTTGTATACGTAGGGGCTGTCATCAAGATATTATAAAAATGGTAATACAGATAATGTAGCCACTAATGGCACAAACCAGGGCACTTGTCATGACCCAATTAGTCAGTTCTTTCACCTGAATCTGCTTCCTTAAAAGGTCAAGCATCATACACATAATTTTTCTAGCTAAAGTGATCATTAGTAAGATATTCCACACACACACTAAAGCTTCTTCGTCAATTTCTTCGATGAAAAATTCCTCATTATTTCGCATTCCTTTGGCCTTCTCCTGAATGCGCTATATATATATATATATATATATATATATATATATATATATATATATATATATATATATATATAGATATATTCACACACAGACACACATATATGTATGTGTGTGTGTTTATGTATATGTGTGCATATATATATATATGTGTGTGTGTGTGTGTGTGTGTGTGTGTGTGTGTGTGTGTGTGTGTGTGTGTGTGTGTGTGTGTGTGTATGTGTGTGTGTGTGTGTGTGTGTGTGTGTGTGTGTGTGTTGATCGTTTTATCCGCAACAAAAATATTGTTCCTCGCCAGCTTCTCTAGAACTATTCCAATCTTCTCGTAACGACGCTGCTCACAGTGAGAGAATGATGGTATTGATAAAAATGATGATGATGATTTTGATGCTGATATTCATGTTGATGATGCTCGTAATGGTTGTGAAAATGAAAATGATAATGATAATCATTAAGATGATCGATGATATAACAATAATAATAATACAATATTGATAATGGTGATGGTGATGATGAGATGATGATGATGATGATGATGATGATGATGATGATGATGATGATGATGATGATGATGATGATGATGAGATGATGATGATGATGATGATGATGATGATGATGATAATAATAATAATAGTGATGCTAATGACATTAATAGTAATAAGGATAATAATAATAATGATAATAATAATAATAATAATCAGTTATAAAGCTGATGATAACAACAAAACACGACAACAATAATGATAGAATAATGAAAATAGTATTGAAAAAAAAAATCGTAAATAATAATGGCAAAATAAATAAAAATAACGATCATAATAACAATAATCATAATAATAATGATAATTACAATGATAATAATCATAATAACATTAATAATAACAGTAAATATAATGATAATAATACAAATAATGACAATAATAAGAATAATGACGAATAATTCTAAGCCACAGCAAGAAAGTTGCACAGCGGAGCCAGAAAATGCAACTCACTTGTGTCGCTCGCCACTGCTGCTTCGGCCATCCAATGGAATCCCAACTCAGGCGACGTCCAATAGCGTTGACGTCAAAATCACCCATTGACGTCGCGCGATCTGGCAATCCTAGTGACATCCAGGAGATCAGATCTCAGCATCTTCTGCTACTTACTTCGAGATGCTCATCCCGTTAAATGGGAACCTTGATGTTCAACAATACAACGGGGCTATGATCTTATCAGAGTCCCAAGATTGCCTGTTACCCTAACAGATAGGTTGGTATTAGGTGACAAATGTAATTGGGAAATTGACTCCTCGCAAATAACACATAGATGTACATACATTTATGTGTGTGTGTGTGTGTGTGTGTGTGTGTGTGTGTGTGTGTGTGTGTGTGTGTGTGTGTGTGTGTGTGTGTGTGTGTGTGTGTGTACATATATGTATATATACATATATACATATATGTATGCATACATACATACATTCATATATATATATATATATATACACACACACACACACACACACACACACACACACATACACATACACACATACATACATACATACATACATACACACACACACACACCCACACACACACCCACACACACACACACACACACACACACATTTACATATGCTCTTAAACTCTTGAACTTCCGTATTACTAATTAGTACATTTTCTGATAAAGTAACGGTTAGATAGAGAACGTAAGGCTTGGTTTTGTTTAAAAGTTCATAATGACAGCAACATAAGGGAGGGGGAATTGCTCAAAATAAATTCGATTTTGAGGGACCTCCTATACAAGGGAGGCAATTACAACGCATTAATTCTTAATGTACTGCGCAATGGCAAAGATAAGTGGTATATCGCAAAGTATATCGCAAAGGAAGTAGCTGAGAACGATTATGCTATGCTCCTACGGGGATTTCAATATGAACAAAGATTTTGAAATATAACATAAAAATGCCATGTTACAACAAAATATAAGGAAGTGGTCCATTATTGTTATTTCTAGTAGAAAAAAAAACTAGATTTATAGTATTATAACGTATTTTTTTCTTGCCAAAGTATCAACACGGTAGAGTATTTTGCCATTCATCATTATTTCTATTGTAAGGGGTCTCTGAGCCAGTGATACTCCGATAAGCGGCTTAGGGGCCAGAAGTGGGCCCCATTCGGTCCCTCCAAATTGTGCTGTATCCCCCTACAGATCTTTAGTTGGGTACAGGTGGAAGGGCTCTGTGTTCAGTAGCAAAAACGGTAACACAAACACATACAGGTAATATGACAGCAGAGCTAATATTTGTAATAGTGATAAATTCAATTGCAGTATGTGAGTTCGACATATAACAAGCTCTATGATAATGTTAAATGCAAGAATAATATAAGGAGTATATACTTATGCAAATCAAGTAAGTCAATTAATACCAGATACGGTCCCAACAGTGTCATTCTTATGAAAATACTAAAAATAGACGCCAGAGATCTTATCTATGACAAGTAAAAGATATAAAAAAGAAGGCTTATTCAACACCTTTGTAATGCTTTTCACTGGCTGTGGTTCTCCTGGGAGACTCTTGGGAAACGAATGTGACCACACCAAAGGTCCGGCTGACACTCTTTATTTCATAGTCGACGGGGTTTAAACCCCACACAGTTTTGAATTTGGTCTCACCCGAGATAAATAATATGTTTGGTAAAAATTAATACTTAAACGAGAGCACAAGAATTATAAAAGAAATTTCATTAAGTGAAATAGAACTAACTACATAAAATAATATATAATGATAGAACAATTTACAATAAACTAAAAAAGTGAACGCACCAATTTCTATCTTTAAGAAATAAAATAAAAGTAAAAGTAAATTAAAAGTCTCGGATGAAGTGGATATATAGTAACAAATAAAATGTAAAAACGACAAACATAAAAGTATGACAGGTGACCAGCACATAAATAAAATGCGTGATAAAAGCGGCCTTATCTAAGGCTAAGAGAACGCCTAACAAAAACAAATAAGTAAACAAAGGATAGCCTGCTAGTGATTATAACATGGATATAAAAACATTCAATAAAATAGTTCCGTAAGAATCTGAAATTATGCAGCTGAAATAAAATAAATAAAAAGAGTGACATTACAAAAAGTCGAAAGCAATAGCACTGTGTTAAGTGCGCAAGATAGGGGTCGTGTTACGTAATTGTAAATAAAAAGAAAAAAAAAACACGATAAAACGAATGAAATCACAAAAAAGTGGGGGAAAAATTTCCGTGTATGACAACCAGGATTAGAGTAAAAAATTCAATTAATATCTGTGTAATAATTGTGCGATATTTTAACATTATCTATCTATGTTTTATGCATGATATTGCAAACGATATATACTTGATTGTCGTTTATGAACTGTGTATATGTCTTCTTTAATATCAATTTTAATTTTTGTAAGGTATATTACCTATTAAATACTGAATGTGGTTTAAGTATGTCTTACGCATTATCCATTGGCTCTATATTGTGCGAATAAGGTTCAGATAATCCACACAAAAGCGATTTCATTTTCGATACTTTGGTAAATAATTAACGTGACCGAATCTCACTTTGAAAGAATGTTACGTATAAGCTTTTATCCATAGGTTCGTGTGTGGAATAAATTAATTTATTTGTGTACGTAACGATGTTCTTAGTATAAGAATTTGGATAAACATGGCCATGATAAAGTGTGTATTTGTTCGTTGAGGCGTCTTTCACAAATGTATAGTTTACAACATTTACAATATTATAATTATTGTGATGGACGTTACGTGACCATCTATAGTATATTTATATATGTGTATGATAAAAAAAAAAACTAATAAATTAATATATGTAATTAAATATTCTAACATCATTATATAATGAATTTGAATAATCAATTTAATTGCAATCATTACTGTTATGCATGTAGCTAACAGTTAATCATAAAATACTATTTCTTTGTATAATATATGAACAAAATCTATATTCTCAATGGATGTAAGAAAAATATATTTTCTTGATCTAATGCACATCTAAGACAATAGATTCAAAACGTCTATGCTTATAGTTTTACGATGTCGTACATATGTATATGTTATGATTATAAAGAACTTCTCGCAACATCCTAGCGTAAATTATTCATTTATTTGTTTAATAATTATCAAATTTTATTGATATATGTTTTAATTCAATTTACAATAATATGCGTCATACTTAAACATTTATGACGTTAACATTATTATATTTCGAAGAGATTGTGCGGATAACGTTTATATATGAAGCCATGTACAGTATTTTAATAAGAATACTAACATATATTGCAACAATAAACAATGTATGAATTAAACAAGTATGGTTTAGTAATATTATTGTGCACGAGAGTTTAATATAGTTTCTCAAGGGGTGAACACGTCATATTCGTTATGCACATATATATAATAATGAAATATATCTACATATATTTATATGTATAGAAACATATACATACAAATATGTTGTACTAGTATTAGTAAAACAACTTGATATATATACTCAATTTACTGATACGCTACAACCTATCACAAGTCACGTTATAACCACCAGCCAATGAAAATAAGTCTTTCATGATGGCAATGTATTTCCGAAACGCTGTTCGAAAATATAACCGAAGCATGTGCCGAAATTCGTGGCAAAGGTTTCGAATGTCACGTTCTTTCACTTTCATCATGGCGAGTAAAGAGGAAGGTGTCCCTCCTGGTTGGTTGTGCAATGGTTGTGATACTGATTATCTCCATATTAATCATGATTTCTTACATGATGAAAGAGCTAAAGCATTTCTCCGTCGCCATGGAGTCTTGCTGACGTCAGTGGAATGCCCTCACTGCAAGTACCATGTAAACTCCGGGAGGACCGGCCGATTGGCACTGCGGTAGGTGGACAAGAATAAGCAAAACTAAACGGTGGCGGTAATGCTCTTATAGATAAGATATGCAACCGATATATCAATTACTAATAACTGTTGTATAATGCCATATTATATATTACTAACAAATTACATAAAATGTTCCGAACGGAACTACACGTTAAATATTTTCTAGTGTCGGGGACTATAAGGGCACATTTCTCGATAACTCGAGAATTTTCGCCGTGGAAGCTGCTTTTGTTCACCAATCACACGTAGGACCACAAGAGAGTGATAGATTGCCTCCACATTTCATCAGAGACGTCGATAGACTGGAGAAGCTTTTGCTCAGAGTTGAAGGAATTCTGGCTCGGGAAGCAAGAACCCATCGGTGGACCAAGGGTGGAAGTCAAGATTGACGAATCCCTGTTGGTGAGGCGAAAGTATAACAGGGGGAGGATGCTTCGTCAGGTATGGGTGTTCGGTGTGATTGAGCGGCAGTCGAAGAAGTTGTTTGTGGTCCCACTGGTAGATCCTGAGGGACAGGACAGAACCGTCGCGACATGCATATCACTCATCCAGCGATACGTACGGGAAAGCAGTATTATTTATAGCGACAGTTGGGGCGCATACAGCACGCTTTAGGATCTTGGATATTCTCACTATGTGATAAACCATAGTGTGAATTTTGTTGACCCCGACAACGCCAAGATCCACACGCAGACGATCGAGCGTTTGTGGAGGGACGTCAAGGGTTGGGTGAAGCGTTCTGGCTTGCGTCCACTGTACTTTCACCAGTACTTTGCCAGATACCTGTTCCTGCGCCACCACACCCGAACCCGCTTCCACTTCTTCATTTTGGTAATTATCAAGCATTATATGTTTTTATCAAAGATCAATAGTTTGCGTATTCAACATGTAATATATAATGTATGTAAAATATTGTATATTCTATTTTACCGTAATTTTTATTTTATTCGGACTGGCCGGCTATATCCGCCACAGTCAGATAGTGTTGAGCACCACCGTACCCGACGACCCAGACGAACCCAAGCCAGGCCCTTCAGGATACCGCCCACCAGCCGGGGACGCCGAGAGCCAGACCGTCAGTTCGTAGATAAAGTATCGCAACCTGGTCTTGCACAACCACCATGAAGGTAATGAAAACATTAAATGTCTTCAAACACAGGAATGTGACGGTAGAGGAGAAATGTGCTTTTTTAAACGTGCATTTAGTTATTATATAAAATCAGCATGTGTAAATACGCCTTATATGAAAAGTGTTATTAAGGTAACCGATCCATACACGATTTGGCGTCACTTGTGGTTCGTATAAATATTTGAAAATTACGTCCCATATTTTACTGAGTTACGGAAAAGAAAATCGTGTTATCACACTCGTTAGTGTTCGCTACCGAGTGTTTCCTTATGTAAATACGTTTTAATCAAGGGTACAATGTGGCCTACAGCATCCGGCAACATATATACTTATTGCGTAATGCTAGAAAACCATTATACGATTACCACAGGGGATCTGGATTATGTGAAATCCCGTAGATTTGTTAAACCAAACTATGGAATTGCTTCCCGTAGAGTTTCCCCCCCGAAATTTGGCTCGTCGGTCCGTCGACGGCGGTAGATTTTCATTAGCCGATTTTAAGCGTTTTTGTGCTTTTTACACATTGTTTATGCTCATAACCATATCATGAATTATTCAAAGGTGTCATTCCCCGAGTGTACATCTCGGAGTGTATGTTTATGCATGTATGTGTGTGTGTGTGTGTAGGGTCAGACGCTATGATGGGTCCCGTAGGAAATGGGCAAGGAAGGACGGTAACAGCATGAACGGGAAGGATTTAGGACACTCGAACGAGGAGTATAGGGAGGACCTCAGATATGTGAGGATGCGAGAGAGACAGGGTGAGGATGGGGGGGTGGGGGGAGGATGCGCGAGAGACGGGGTGAAGATGTGTGAGAGACGGGGAGAGGATGCACGAGTGACGGCGTGAGGATGCGCGAGTGACAGGATGAGGATACGCGAGTTCCAGGCTGTGGCAGGAGAAGAGGCTTCCAACCTCACAAGATAACACAGAAATAGAACTCGAAAATCTTACATACTCTTAACGAAAATTTTGGAGTGAAGCAACAATGCAGTTAGGATGAATACCATTACCACTGCGCGCAGTTATTTTTTCCTGATAAGTATGAATTCATAGCTAATAAGTTTCCTTTGTCATATCGAAGGGAATGGATGTCAGCGTCCAAACGAGTTATCAATTTCCATGCTACTGCCCTGTGGACGTTCACGGGCTTCGAGATAATTTAGTTTTTATGAACAAAGATTGCAGGATATGATTGTGAAATGCACAGGAAAGATATTGCTAAAATAATTTGACTTTGTAATAACATTTGTCTGAAGTATGAAATTGGTTTTGGAAAGTACCGACAGTGTGTTGTTTGTGGTAGTCTTTGAAAATCTATGCTTTTTCGAAGGAATGTTTTTATTTTATTCTCGTTTTCTCTCTTGCCCGCCCCATTCTCTCTCTCTCTCTTCTTTTTCTTCTTCTTCTTCTTCTTTCAAACTCAGTGTGTAAGTGTTTTAAATATTTGAAACGTTATAACTAAAATGAGTACCTAAGAGAGTGAGAACCAAGGATTTTTTCCCACAGCATGACAGGCAAAGTCAAGAATATCCATGATTAATGAACATGATCTGTTCCACGATAAATGTCAGATATGACTGTTCAAACTGCACTTCAATTTCAGGTCTACACGTTTGTTTCCTTTCCAGTTTCGTCTGTTTTGAACGTTAATGCCTTTGTATAGTTTACGAAAGCGTGATCAGTTAATGTCTACGTTTCTAGTTGAAGTTCTAGTTACAAGTCCCCTTGCTATGTACTGGCACCGCAGATCGTACAGGACTGCAGTACCAAGCATCGAGGAACACAAGCCAACTTACCCTACATCATTAAAAAAAATAATGATGATAAATAATACGCAAACCATCGCTCTACATTCGCTATTAATTTGTTCTCACTACTTAACGCCATTTCTATTATTTTTTTTTTTCGGTAATAATAACATTAATATCACTAAATATTGCGGTTTGGGAACTTCCATTAAAATAGACTTGACAGCACCTGAAGCGGAGATTTCCAGGCCTACCTCTGATTCCCACACCTTTTAAATCTCGCCAAAATCAGCATTAATCCGATTTAATGTTCATACATAACTTAGAATGCCAAACGAGGGGCCTAATCGGATGAAGCTTAGCAATACGTTATTATGTTTCTCTGCCAAATTTCTAGCATTTCATCTTTCTTATTCTAATTACGCATTTATTTCAATAACCCTTATCGTTCATGTTAAACAGTATGTTATCCGTCATCAATCAATTCTTTGGGCGATGCTACCACGGATTAAAAGTGTTTCTAAAAATGATAATAGAATCAATAAAATGGAATTAGTTAAGGGAAGAAACGTAATAATATAGTAATAATAATGTTAATAGTGTTGATAATGATGCTAATAATGACAACAATTAAATAATAATAATAACCATAACAACAATAAAATAATAAAACAGCAACAAAGATAGTAATAATAATAACAACAACAGCAACACTATCAAAAATACTAATCCAAGAATAATTTGGAGTCTTAACGTATTTTACACCTAGCAGTTTTTTATTCATGCTTAATGGGTTTCTTGCACCTCCTCCAGTAGTGTAATATTGTCTTGGCGAAATGTCTCAGAAAGCTACAGGCCACGGGTTTCATGTCTTACGGAGTTTTTCTCCCCTAGGAGTATCCCATACTGTGGCAAAGTCAATATGAGTAGAAATTGCGGAAGTGGATGTAATAAGGATGTTTTATCCACCTAGGGCGCACAAGGGAGGGAGGTTCATTAAAAGATGACAGTTCAATAATATTTTTTTTAAAGAAGAGAGTCTGAATGCAATAATATTGGTTTGAACCCGGTAATAATTTCACTTCTGGATGTTTCCCCTTTATCAATGATTTTTAAGGGATAACACATAATCAGAAAGAAAACCAGGTTTCCCATTTCTCTCTCTCTCTCTCTCTCTCTCTCTCTCTCTCTCTCTCTCTCTCTCTCTCTCTCTCTCTCTCTCTCTCTCTCTCTCTCTTTCTCTCTCTCTCTCTTTTCCAGCCGTGTGTTTTTCTCATCTAATGACACTCTGTAAAAGTGTTATTATAAGACATTCAAGACTAATGAGCCTATGTTACACTTTATTCGACTAGAATATTGACATCAACAGCTAGTATACATGAACGCAACGGAATTTTAATTATGCCACTGTTTAATTAACTCGGTGTTGGAATGATAATACTATGAATAAAATCTAACATATAAAAGGATACAACCGAAATAAATAAATAATCGCAATGAGCCAATATAATTTTTTAGCAAGTAGTCAGTACTAAGATTTATATAGAGACCCTAGTCGCTCCTGTGGTGGTAGTACGAGCTAATAACCTCTATTTTATGTTGACTATTACATAGAACACTGGTTACTATCAAAAATTGTCTTGGAAATGTCTACCAGACATATAAAGTTAGGAAGCTACATGTATGTTACAGATTAATTTGCAGTCAAGTACAAAATACCATTTGAGAATTACATAGCCAGGAATTCTATTGATGTCAAGCCGAAGTATAGTCTGAAAACGGTTCTATAATGGTGTGACACTTTTATTTACTTGACCTATCTTCATTTAAGAAAACTGTTTTTAATTACTGAACATATTTGTTATTTTACATCAGTGATACAATTGAATCAATAAAAAAACAAATATATAGACCAATAAAAAAATCTGGCCGCAGTACACTGAGGCAAAACGACAGCAGATGGTGTTCTACTAACAAGCTGTTTCTCTGGTCCTTTGAGCCACAAGCATCGCCATTACCGCCAGAACAGTAAATTACTTTCTCGCTGTTTCTTGTAGTGTGTTCTGTAATGCAACATGAACGTGATAATTAATAAAAGAATAAAAAATATACTTGTTGAAGAGCAAACATTGAATCAATTAATTTTCACTATTCGTTTACAAAGTTTCTTTCTTTCCTTCTTCCTTCTCTTTATCTAATATGGATGAATAAACTATTACTTATATATAGAATATACGTTAAGTGCAAATACATTACATACAGAAAACGAAAAAATGAAAATATCTATGCACCAGACAATCTATAGAAATCAGTAACTGGCAACTCACCCTGAATTAATTCGATTCGCCCAAGAAAGGACTTAAGAAAGCTGATATCTCAAATAAATCTTAAAATGTAAAACTAATGTAAAGTTAAGAACTAAGTGTCAGCTGATTACAATAGCAAAGCAAGTTGAGAATCGGAGTATTCCTGAGTTTGGACGTACTGTACCATGAGTTGCTGTTTATCTGTAACAAATATATTAAATAACTGAACAATAAAGGTTGCCATAATAATGTCAGTCATATATATGAAGATAAATGGATACTTTAACGTAGCAGTATGAATAATCATAATGATAACATTATCACATATTAATGATAATGACTAAGAGAGTATCCTCAACAATAATAGCAACAATTTCGACCAAAACCGTGCATGCCCTTTATTTATAGGATTTAAAGTAAACACCCAGAGAAAAATACCCCGTTTCATGAGCGACATTTCTTCAGGAATGCGATGAAAAGCGTAACAAATACAAAAGCTCTAAAGCATGCACTTGAATAATACTGCTATCGAGTTGCAAGTATTTTTACAAAGATACAAATATACTAAGTTACAGGTACATGATGTTGCACAGGTGTATGAGCTTCTGTATCTGTATCTATATCTATATGTACCTGTCTGTCTATCTCTCTATCTTCCTTCCTATCTGCCAATCCGTCGTCTATTTATCTATCTATCAAATATCTGCCATTCTATCTATCAGTGTTAATATATCAGAGATTCTGACGCATGCCTAAGATTTATTAACGTGAAGAAAGTCTCTTTGGGATTCCAGGATTTCGGCCGCGATTTTGAAGGGAAGCAGCGAAGCCGACATTGCTCTCACTCCCTTGATTTTGGAAGTGCAATATGCGAGTAACGCTAGCCAAGCATTTTAGAAAATAGTCTCGCTCACCTTGTCTATCATATACTCCATCTATACATTTATATGTATATATATACATACATTATTGGCATAATTATTGACACTAGCGGCCATTTCAACCATTTATTAGAATATGTATCCCAAAATGAAAGCAACATATAATTTCCTAATTCTATTTTCGTGCATGACAGCAACCAGAATAACCACCCTTAGCTTTAATCACTGCATCAACACGTCAATCTGTCAGTTAGCTCAACTTTGTTAGTACAGTCTCCTCGGCCTATCTCGTTTTTTTTTTTTTTTATGGCTTTCCATAAACATTCTATGGGATTTAAATCTAGACTGTTTCCAGGCCAATCAAGCATTCTAATACCATAGTTATACAAATGGGTTTTAACCCTTTTGACTGTGGGACAGGGAGCTCCATCATGCATGAAAATGTAGTCATTAAGTTGGTGCACAAAACGTCTGTCAGTGATGTCACGATATCCAACTTTATTTAGATTGCCTCTTATAATCTTTAGTCTTTCAGTACCCATGGCAGAGATCGAAGACCACAATATTACCTTGGTAGGGAATTGTACATGTGCTCTCTGGCATTTGAGAAACAAACCTGCGCGCGCGCACACACACACACACACACACACACACACACACACACACACACACACACACACACACATACACATACACATACACATACACATACACATACACATACACATACACACACACACACACATATACATAAATAAATACACATAGACACATTGTATATTATCATTATTATTATGAGATTCCACGGCAGCAGGGGGAAATCAAATAGGCAAGCAGAATCCCTCTGATGAAGAAACATAAATATGAAAAAGAGGGGAAATGGGAAGGATATAAGACTTGAAAATTTGATTCAGAATAGGAATTTATTAATTTTAGTTTCAGAAAAAATATCTGAATATCTTTAGGAAGTAAATTCCATGCTTTATTTATAGAAGTGATAAATGTCCGTGAAAATTGATGGGTTTGAGTAAAGGATTGGCTGAAATGCGCACGCGTCCACTCACAAACTCTGACGCATTTGGCGAACAGGCCTATACTGAGCAGGCAACGCACTATGGAGAGGGTGTTCATTATTGTTAAGAGCCTTAAACAAAAATTTTTGACTTAAAATGCTAGGCATCAGGCACAATGCAATATATCACAATTTATCACATCTAAGACATTTATAGTTAATTTAAAAAGCGGGGAAGCCGGCTGACTCTTTTTTGTTACAGAATCATAAAAAGGGTGCTTACTTTAAAATGTATGAGGAATGAGCTAAAGAATAACTAAATTTAGCTCATTACTCACCATAAAAAATCTCCATGGACAAAAGACTGCGCAGCAAGGAAGCCATATCACACGAGGCCAAGGGACGCATTGAGAAGGAACGGTTGTCTACCAAAGCAGATCTATAATCAGACAGAAAACCAATCCAATGAAGTATAGGGGGGTCTTTATTATTCCAATAATAACCCCCCCCCCCCCCCGCGTATGGTATATGTGTGTGTGTGTGTGTGTGTGTGTGTGTGTGTGTGTGTGTGTGTGTGTGTGTGTGTGGGTGTGTGTGTGTGTGTGTGTGTGTGTGTGTGTGTGTGTGTGTGTAATATATATATAACTAATTAGTTTATTAATATATATATTTGATCTTTCATTTTCTTCAGATAAGTGATAACAAAACATGTAGTATTAAATTTCACTGACTTTGTAATGGGATATTTTTCAAATCCAAATTCCTGAATTTTTTTTTTTTTTTTTTTTTTTTTTTTTTATCGAAACGGGAACACCTATGGAGATCAGGCAGCATTTCCCCGTTCTTTCCACACAATTTTCATTTATAGATGCATATTTCTTTAACTAAAAACACTCCAAGCTTTAGACAATTATGTATGGCAGGAACTTAATTACTTCTCATAACAGCACTACCTACTAGTGGCTAATTGAACTAATGAAGTGACAGTTTTTGTTTTCCTTTTCGCCAGAACCAAACAGTTGATAAACAGAAAACTACATTATATTCTTCACTATAGAACATTAACTGAACGCAAATCCGCAGTAGGTAATATATGGATGCATTATCACTGTGTGTAATGTCTTTAGAAGTGCAGTCAAAACTTGGTGATGAGTTAGTAAAACAATATTTTTAATTCGTTTCGGTTATTCTTAATGAACTTTATTTTGTGGTAAATTCTGATTATAATTTTCGACATTATTATTCCATAGGCATTGGCATGCATCCACATTCGAACAGTTGAGCGATAAAATACATGTTTACTTGTTTTAACTTGAACAACCAGTTCCAGTACATGTGCTGTATGATATCTGATTTCTTTAAATAATATCTTGCTCATTCTGTTGAAATGAATAGTTCATCTCGCTCTCTTCTTTTATTTGTCATTTTTTTTTTTTTTTTTTTTTTTAATTCTATTTGTCAATGCACGTCCTTTTCGGCATGCCTGTCCTTTATCACAAAATCAAAGTTATATATATATATATATATATATATATATATATATATATGGTTATGAACTAAGTGACTGGAGTATTTCCTTTTCGTCAGATCCCAACACTGCTTCAATAAGCAAGAAATATGCTGCGTCATAATCATTTTAGAATGCAATCCATAGTAAGGCTACAGTGAATACAAAAACCCTCACCAATGTGTGTGGAACTGAAGTTGTCAAACTTGGAATCATTGATTTTATATTTCATACACATTTTCATCGAGCAAAACAGCATAGCATGTACTTGACATGCTTATGTACACGGTATATTGCTCGACTACCTACTAACGCCTCGCCCTCGTGGCGCCTTAGATTTGCCTCAAGGGTGACCCAACTTGGCTGGTTCTGGACTTGTTAATCATTTCGTTCTCGCATGTGCTGTCCCTGGTGCATCTTTGTGGCTGCTCGTCTTTGTTGTCATCTTTATCCTGATCCCTGGTAAATTCGTCCGTCCT
>NC_061830.1:26674394-26676894 GCF_019202785.1 Penaeus chinensis | reverse complement strand
CTATATTTTTTCTTTCCTCTTTTCTCTTTTCTATTGCGCCCGTTCCCCAGCGAAGGGGATGGTTCGAGTCTCATTCCTTCGCCGTGGGAGTAAAGTTTAACCAAAAGGGACAGGAACAGTGTGGTCTTGTGACTACCCGTTAACATACGATAACTTTTATGAGTGAAATGTTTATTTTTCCTAAGTCATCCTCAAGAACAAGGGATCTGCTTGTGGAGATCTTTTTTTCTATCTTTGCATTTTCTGTTCTTAAAAGAAAAGAGGAAGAGACGAAATTCAGACACGGAGGAAATCATCTACAAGAGTATATGGACTTGGTCATCTTGCTGGAATCTTGATCTTGGTTGGTGGGCAGCAGTATGAGTAGCAATCATGATATGCAGTTGTTGAATGATACTTTAACAATACAATGCAACAGATACATACACACACGCACGCATACACAATCACACTCACACACAGACACAGACACACACACGCACACATACACAAACACACACACACACACACACACACACACACACACACACACACACGCACGCACGCACACATGCACACACGCACACACGCACACACACACACACACACACACACACACACACACACACACACACGCACACACGCACACACTACACACGCACACACACACACAACCACACACACATATGTGGAGTTAGATAGATCCTAGTTGCACACTCCTTTCAGTAAGTCGTGTGATTTTATCTTCGTATTTCCAAATAACTTTGTCGTAGTATCTCTTGGTAAAGAGATACTGATACTGGCCCGATACAATGATATAATGCAACAAGCCTCGGGGACTCTGACTGGAGGATAATCGTCAGTCAATCCTTCGTGCAATGAAACAGCGAATACAGGGTAGGGTGGTAATGGAAGATTCGTGTAGTTATCCATGCAGAATGATATATCTCTTTAAATACACGTAATATAGCAAGACATGAGACACATGGCGATTTCCCCTACGACACTGCTTTTGGATTCTCAGGGCGATATGTCGTTTTCTCACCGTGAGATTGGGCTCGAGCGAGTAGTCAGACCGCGGGACCACGAGGGTCGGAGTCCAGTGCTTTAACCACTGGTTCATATACATATATTTATACATAAGAATATATATATATATATATATATATATATATATATATATATGCACATAAAAATATATGTATGTGTACACACATATATATATATATATATATATATATATATATATATATATATATATATATATATGTATGTATGTATGTGTATATATACATACACATGTGTGTATGTTTATGTATGTGTGTGTATGTGTGTGTATGGGGGCTTCATGCTCAGATAGTGTTAAGTACTTTGCATGCATTCTCGCTTACAGCTGCCACCGCTGGCTAGTCTAGTGCGAAAAACGGAGCGGCTCTGTATAAATCTCCCCAGCCAGTTCATAGCCTCTCCATCATCGGGACTTCTGCAGTGCCTCCTCGTGGTCACCCAAAGAAACAGCAGGAGGCCCTAGAGGTATGGAGTTATGACACCCGAGGCTTAACCTCAGGCGAGCTGTTTGGGTAGGAGCTTGGAACATCTGGTCCTTGCAGCAAGATGAGCGGTTACCCATGCTATTGAGGGAACTAAAGCATTTGAGAGTTGAGGTGGCTGCCTTCTCAGAGGTGATAGGACTTGGCAGTCGGTGATGGTCATCATCTCCAAGGGGTAGCCATAGCTATCTCCCGCCGACTGAAGCATGCTTTTGGCTTTGTGTCTCTTTTCTGTGTACGCTCCTACCGACGTTTGCAAAATTGATGTGCAAGAAGCATTCTATGCCAAACTCTCATCTGTCGCAGACAGTTGTCCCCGGCGAAACATTCGCGTTGTTCTGGGCGACTGCAGTGTGGTATCTGGCTGTGATCAAGCTGGCATTTCTGGATCCTGGTATCAGTACTCCAACTCACATCGCTGGACACGGTTTAGCGATATGGGTACTGTGACCAAGGAGACTGAATACATTCTTGTCAGTACTCGTTGGAAGATCCTTCAGAACTGAAGGGTTTACTGGGGTGCCAAGTTCTATAACACTGACCATAGGTTGTGGCTACCCTATGGGTCTACTTCAAAACTCCTTGTCCCTCCAGTGGCCACTCAAGGTGTTTCACTTGTAAAGATTGAGGGGGGAAGAGTATGCCCAGAGGTTCGCTATGGCAGTCTCTGGTCAGTTCACAGAACTTGAAAACCTGATGGACCCAGTTGCTCTGTAAGAGTCCTTCAAGCGTGAAACACTCGAAGCAGCACAGAAGTTCATTGGCAAATGCCCTATGGCAAGGCAGAATTTCATCTCACTGAAAATATTAGAGGCCATAGAAGCATGTCGAGAAGGGACAAAGAACAGTTTATCAAGAACCTTGCTGAGGAGGTTGAAAGCCATTTCTTGGTAAATGACCTTCACCCTGCCTACGAAGCCCTGAGAAAGCTGAACTTGCAGATGACTGCAGTCTGCTCAATAGATGGAAAG
>NC_061830.1:26631894-26636894 GCF_019202785.1 Penaeus chinensis | reverse complement strand
AGAGAGAGAGAGAGAGAGAGAGAGAGAGAGAGAGAGAGAGAGAGAAAGAGAGAGAAAGAAAGGATGGACACAGAGGATCTGTACACGTCGCGTACGAGTATCATCCACGTCTCAATCCCAGTCACAATCGCTGTCGCTTTTGCGTGAGTCTGGTACTTTCAGTTTATTGACTGAACTGAGTCTGACCACCCAAAGGTGTTTCCTCCAGTTTGATCCAATGGGACTGATGTGGGGTAAAATTAGGTTTTCAAGATTTTGTAGCTGTTGTATGACATCCGCATGTAGTTGAAAAACACGGTCTCATCAGGATGATCGATCAGGTTCTGAAATATGGTGTGGAACTCCCCCAACTCAGGTCTCATTTGGAAGTGCTGTCGTACCCATGTTTTTCTTTTCTTCCCATGTCTCTCCTCAGCCTCCATCAGTAAAAAGAGAGCCACATCTTCTTCGTCTGAAGAATCCATGTTGACGGCATCCGACTGGAAGTATAGTGTACGTGTGCAGCCCTATGTAACCCGCCGTGTCCGTATAGAGTATAGCGTATAGCGTATAGCGAATAGCGAATAACGTATACCGTATACCGTATAGTTCTATGTAAACGCAGCCTAAGTGTTATCATGAAGAGAAATAGGGAAATACAGATAAGTATTATGTATCACCATTAGTTATCTATGAATTAAGTATCATCATAGAATACTACTAAAGATGATGCCGTACTTGCCATACCTAGAGAAAAAAAAAAAAAATATTGTAAAAGAAACTCAGATGCAAGTCATTCACAATAATGATAAACATATTTCGATGTATGTCGCGTGATTCACGTGGCAGCCAGTCCATAAAGGAGTAAGGTGAGTGGAGTATAACGCGGCGATCATGGGCACTGCAACATCTGCCAAAGTTGTCGTGAATGAGGCATACGAAGAAGTGCGTTATTATATTTATTCAGAAAAGAGTCAGCTAAAATGATAATAAAAATGAGGTTATGAATTGACCAATGAGAGTGAATCCAATTCACAACATATGATAAAATGAGGTTATACGTAAGTAGCCAAATATAAGGCTATAAGATTATGAGTAAGCTATCAATATAACCACATATAATATGAGGGAGTAATCAATAAAAGATTTATATCATAAAATGTTCGTGACAAGCCTAGGTAGTCGGGTGTATGAGAGAGCGCAGGCGTTATCAAGGTCAGCTCACTGGTTTGATGATTAATCATTCGATGAATATCATAAATAGAAAGTTATGGAGTGATAGATATTATGCTATGTTACGATACTCATATGTCAACAATATATTAAAAAAAAAAAGATAATAGTATGAAAAATAATGAAAAATGAGTCAGTAACCGAGTTTTCGGTCTGTTCCTGGTTGCATATTCCAAATCTCCTTTTACTGGGGTCCCTATAATAAGCACAGCCGTCGTGGCAAAGTTTGGAAACAACAGAAATGAATGGTTATTGTTTCTCGTCTTATCGGGATTTTCCACAATAAGCGCAGCCTGGTGCTTGAAACTGGAGCGAACAAAAGGTGGATGAGTGTCAGTCAGCTTCCGGACTAGACAAGACTGTGAAAACAAAATGGTTATAACAGAGAATTATGTGACTGGAGTGGTCAGTGATAAGGAGACGAAAAAAGTCTTCTAATGGTTTCGACATCGTGGAATGCTGCGGGAACATCTGCAAATATATAAAAAGATTAGTGTCTCCAATGCAAAGAAAATTATATAAATTCAGTATGCAGTAACTGTAAATGTAAATGCATATAAATAATAATCTCGTGTGCGTTATTCTTATACTTTATTTAATGCATAGTGAGAGAGGTACAACCTTCGAAAATCTCAGGGGTATATCGAGCTTACCTGAAATGTAATATGAAATATGCAGGCCGTTGGTTGCTTAGAAAATTCCTTGAAAAGGGTACTGGAGCGTGGCGGTCAATTGCTCCGTTTTTTTTAGATGGATCTCTTCCTCTAATGAGCTGCATTGATGAGGCTGCTATGGCGGAGATCACGAGAAAATAAAATTGAATAAATTAAAATAAATTAACCATGGATGTTATCTCTAGATAGTATCCCCAAATCTCGTCTTATTTGGAGAACACCTGCATAAACACAGCCATGTTGACCAAAATGAAAACAATATCTGACAAAAAATAAATATATAAATAAATAAAATAATATATGTATATATATCGATAAATAGTAAGATAGATATAGACCCAATAATTCGTAGTTAATTATTTTGACAACATATATTAATTGTGAAATTAACCCAACCACCACGGATTTACGTTCTGTCCCCTGTAGTTTTTTTGTGACTTTTGTGACATAGAGATGGCTCCACATGTGCTCAGCCGGCAAAGAGCCTACCAGTACCTCTTGTAACCGATCCTGATTTCCCCATTCCTTGAATTGGCGGGAAAACGTATTTTTCTCTTCAATACAAATGATATCGATACTGCTATTATTGTTATTGATGTTATGATTATTAAATTGTTATTTAAATCTTGGTTACATTCAATGAAATAATACAAAAGACCTTTTCCAAAAGTCAAGGAAAAGGGTAAACAGGTGAGATAGGACTAGTAACTGACTCCTCGGTGATTAAGCACTTGTAGAGCCATCTATTCTTGCCATACGTGCCGATTGGGTTAAGGATGTAAGTTGCATGTGCAGGAAGCTGTATGAAGCAGTGATTCAAAGTATGGAGACAAAAGGCAATCTGGCAAAGCCTTATTCCTTGGAGCTGCATGAATAGTTTAAAATGATTACCTTTATCTTCGCTCCATAGATATTTATGGAATATGAAAAAAAATAAGATCTGGATTTTTTTTCTTTTATTATAGGAGTTGCTATAGACCGTAATATGCATGAAAGGTTATTTTGATCGGAAAGGTCGAAGGATGAATTTACTTGTATAAATTAAATTATTTATGTCCTCACTCTGCTAAAGAAAAGGGAGAAAACGTAGGTCAGGGAAAAAGGTTCGAGATTTGACCACGAGTGAATGATCGCGTGATCGAGGTCAGAATAGGTCAAACCGTCATATTACGATTTAATATGCAAGGCAAATTATTTTGCAGATAAAATGTTACTAAGACTAAAATGTTACTAAGACTAAAAAGAGTCTTATGAGAATAATGATGTTAACCTATTGCCGCCAGGGAAAACGATTAAAAAATGGGGAAAATTCTGTGCTAATTTTTTATATTTTTGTGAAATGTCTCTGTGCATAGATGGCTCTGCTAGTGCTTAGCCACAAAGGAGTCAATTAGTAGATCTTTTGAACTTACCTGATTTCACCTTTCCTTGAATTGGCGGGAAAAACGTATTTTTTACTAATGCAATGAATATCGACGGTGGTATTTTTATTATAAACATTATAATTACTATAATGTTATAAACATTAATAACAGCAAAATAAGATAACGTAAAATATTTTCGTAAATCCGAGAAAAGGGTGAACGGGCGAGACAGGCAGTACTCATAACTGGCTCATTGGTGACTTAGTACAAGTGTAGCCATCTATGTGTAAAAGCAAATAAACAAGTTAACTCACAGTGGCATGGCATGTACGTACATGCCATGCCCATCGGGAATGGGTTACCAAGAAATGAGAATGCAACATTTGAGAAAAAAACAAAAGCATGACAGATTGCACACGTAAAATTCACTTGTCCGTAAGGTTTGCTGACCGCGGGGCATTAGTAAGGTCAATATGGGTTTTCTTGTGTTTCTGCTAATCCCGTAACCCATTGCCGACGGGCATGGCATGTGCGTACATGCCATGCCCGTTGTGAGTTTACTTGTTTATTTGTTATAGAGATAGATGGCTGGCTACACTTGTACTAAGTCACCAATGAGCCAGTTATGAGTACTGCGTCGAATAGTTCATAATATAGGAATATGAATATAAATACCCATAAAAATAGAAGATAGTGACATATTACAAATATTTAACTATAATGGAACATGAAATTCCGTATAGACTGTCTCTGATGACACAATTCTATACCATCGGTAATTTAATGAATAAGGGAAATTTGGCGAATTTCAGTGAGGATCAGATGGCATTATAGTGAGGGAATTGCGCCATAGAGAAAATAGAAAAAATGTGTAAGAGTAAGAATTTTCAGTTGGAAAGTTAGAAATTCCAATAGCAATTTTAGTGGTAAAATTAAGGATGAGTCGTGGGTTGAACTAAACTGTTCCAAAGTAAAATTCGTTCATTTAACAATATAACAAAAATTGACAATATATATAGATAGATAGATAGATAGACAGAATGATACATAATGATTAATATTATTACATATAGCTGGGTCACATGCACATACAAATACGCATGTGTGTATGTTTGTGTAACCCAGCTATATATAATAATAATGATAATAATATATGGTGATATTATTCTATGTATCCAGTGTATATTCTACATAATTTACACAACCTTTCATGGTCATATCTTCTTGCAACACTAGACATTCCAGTGTCTAGTGTTGCAAGAAGATATGTTGTCAAACCTCCTTCGCAAGAGCTACGTATTGTTGTAACACTATCTTTCTATCAAGCTAAACACGTGCTTGATAGCCATCTTTAGACCACACACACATATGTGTGTGTGTGTGTGTGTGTGTGTGTGTGTGTGTGTGTGTGTGTGTGTGTGTGTGTGTGTGTGTGTGTGTGTGTGTGTGCATATATGTATGTACACATATAAGCGTATGTATGTATGTATATACACATACATTTACTTCCATATATATGAATATGTGTGTATATATGTATATATATACATATATATACATACATTTTCATATATCCATATGCAATATATATATATATATATATATATATATATATATACTTATTTATTTATTTGTCTAAGGAGACCGTACGCAAAAGCTTTTTTTTCTGCTGAAATTTGATGTATGACGGCTCAGCAGGTCCAAGGTGGAAGCATACAACCGGTGGATCCTTGCCAGTATACCTGAGACT
>NC_061830.1:26616894-26624394 GCF_019202785.1 Penaeus chinensis | reverse complement strand
TATATATATATATATATATATATATATATATATATATATGTATATATACTACCGCTCAAAAAAAAATTGCAGAAACACATAAAGCTATGATGTAATTTCCAAATTCCTCAACTTGTTAACAACTCCGTATTTGAGAGTACCCTGACATATCGCTCCTGGTGGTTTATTCTCCTTGATCGAGAAATCATGTCAAAAGAAAAAAAAATTGTAATCACTAAAAGCTTCATAAGGATTTAACATTGAAATCTGTCCTATTTCCTTTAGACTATATTTGCATTTCTAGACTGATCAATAGCAACGTCCATAATAAACTGCTTAAAATGGACAACATGCCTAGTAACAAACTTCATAAACTAGGTATTGATGTAAAGAAAAAAGTGGATAAAAACAAGGTAATTTTCAATTTTTCTAATAGAATCTTAACCGAAGAACAAAAAGATGTTCTTGCTCATGGGCTGGATTAATGTATGCCTCCTAATAGGGATTCATTTCCTAAATGTTATCTGTATTTCGAAAAACTATGTAATCAGTGATATTTATAATAACACCTTCAATAATGTCACCATTAATATAACAACAATAGCCAACAACACTTCTAGGAAATTCTCTCGTCAAACTAAAACCAATGATGCAGTAGTTTTCACATCACCTCTACAATAATCACCATATGAGACAAGGGTCGTGGAGTTGTCGATTTAAACAAATGCGACTATCACCAAAAACTTAATATTCTGAATGACCATACTAGATTTAAAAGAATCACTAATTAAATATCTTCTCACTTGTTGTATCTCGATGATAAACTGAAAAGACTACTCCGGATCAATAAATCATCCACTGGTGAAAGCACCTATAACATTAGCAACTTTTGGCTCCCAACCCGGATTACTGTATGGTCTCCCCAAAGTACACGAACCTAATATTCCACTAGGACACATTATTTCATCTACTGGCACCTTTAACTATAGCACTACAAAATTCTTGGTTCTCATTATTTCTCCGTTTAACCACCAATCACTATACCATTGAAAATTCCAAAGCTTTTGCAAATGAAATCACATCCCTTAACCTCAAACAACCCATCACTGTGGCAAGTTTTGATGTGGAATCGTTGTTTACCAACATCCCCTTTTTTGGGGGATATTGGTCAATAAACACACTCATCTCATTAACTTTGGTTTTACAAAAGACAGCTTCAAAAAATTACTTCGCATTGCAGCCCACCACTCGTATGATAATTATCTACAGCTATGGGTTCCCCACTTGGCCCTTCATATGCCAATGTTTTTCTTTGTCACCATGATCTAAACTGGCTTAAGCAATGCCCACCTGAATTCAGACCTATTTACTACCGACGATATATTGATGACACATCCATGTTGTTTAAACACCCTTCTCTCTTAAATTTATTTTTGAGTTATCTTAACACTAAATACCCATGCATTACATTTACCTGTGAAATGCAACAGAGCAACCAACTATCCTTTCTAGACACCTGTGTTACCATGGACTATGGACGTTTCCATACCAGCTTTTACCGTAAACCAACGTTTACTTGCCTTGGACTTCACTTTCTCAGCAATATCCCATACATTTATCAAATCAGCAGCATAAAGACACTCATCACTAGAGCCTATAATCTGTGTAGCAATTGGTCCAATTTTCATGATGAAATGAATTTTCTAAAGAACTTCTTTGTAAGAAATGGGTACCCACTGCATTTATTTGAGAAAATAACAAAGACCTTTCTGTATCAATTGCAAGAAGGGATCATAGATACGTTAAACTACCATTGAAGGGGAAATTAAGCTTTGAAATCAGAAGACAATTAAAACACTTTTACAAAACTATTACCCTCAAATCAAATTCACTTTTTTCTTCAGTAACTCTAACACTATTACAATTTTTTTTTTTTTTTTTTTTAACAGCGTGCGAACGTCACCTTAATTTGTGTTCTAACATTGTATATCTATTTACTTGTCCTGATTGCCAACTCAGGTACGTGGCGTCAGCCTCACGATGGTTATGTCACCGTATAATGGAACACAAAGACAAGTCTTTTCGTAAGAGACTACTGCTAAACAAACCATCTTTCTTGGCCATAAGAGAGCACTCTCACAAACTCTTACGTCCTTTCTCCTACACAAATTTCACCATTATATCTTTCCACTCCTACCGTCAAGACCTCATTATCTCAGAGTCTTTGTTGATTCAAAAGATGAAACAAGAGCCAAACAACACCAGTACCGCAAGCACTTTGTTTACTAAGTAGCTGCTTTCCAACCCTGGTTATCACCCATAATGGTTCGTCATATCTTTAATCCTGTTTTTCCACTGTATATATTCACTCTTATTTAGAGAACCACTTTAATTATTTTATAAATTAGTCTGTTATCTAATGTATGTTATTTTGGTTCATTATTACAGCACTGATGATGGAGATATTAATCTCCGAAACGTTTGATAATAAACATGAAACTAATTACGGCTGTATACTTATATACATATATATACATACATATATATGCACACATAATATATACATATATATGTATATGTGTGTGTGAATGAGTGAGTGAGTGAGTGTGTGTGGGTGGGTGTGGGTGTGGGTGTGGGTGTGGGTGTGGGTGTGGGTGTGGGTGCGGTGTGGTGCGGTGTGGGTGTGGGCTGCGTGTGCGTGTGCGTCCGTGCGTGCGTGTGTGAGTGTGTGTGTGTGTGTGTGTGTGTGTGTGTGTGTGTCTATCTACGTTTGGCTTACCCAACATATTCAAATCCGCACGCACATTGCTCGCATGTGTGAGTATGTGTGTGTGTGTGTGTGTGTGTGTGTGTGTGTGTGTGTGTGCGCGCGCGCGCATACTTACAAATAAATAAATATATAAATACACGCACACACACATACATATGTGTTTATGTGTGTGTATACATACATATGAATATATATATACTTATATGTACACTTGTGTACATATATATATATATATATATATATATATATGCGTGTGTGTGTGTGTGTGTGTGTGTGTGTGTGTGTGTGTGTGTGTGTGTGTGTGTGCGCGCGCGTGTGTGTGTGTGTGTGTGTGTGTGTGTGTGTGTGAATGGTAAAACACTACCGTTGATACTATGGTAAAAAAAAAAACACACAATACACAAATTAGATTTATCGAAAATGAAACAACTGTTTGGAAATCCCCTAGATTTTATTTTCAGGTCTGAAGAGGAAGGGGAGTGGAGAGAGAAAAGGCGGTGAATACGGGGCAGGTGAGGACAATTGAACTGAAGCGAAGGGAGGCCAGCTCAGCTCGAAGAACCAGCCGGTCTATGTGAAGGGTGGCCGGCGCAAGGGAGAGGGCGGCGGATGTGGGAAGCGAGGAGACTGTCGGCAGGAGAAAAGCTGCTGTTTAATTTGAAATTAGGCAACAGCTTGATGAAAGACGATTTCATCAGTCTGTGGGCATGAACAGGAGCGAAATGAAAGACACTACGTACAGCTGACCGATCCATCTGATAGCAGAAGAGTCCCCTGGATAAAAGGAGGATTTCGAAAGTGTCTCTTTTTCTAAAAAACAAGTTTGTGCACTGTGGGTTTTTCTACCATATGTGCACGTGTGTGTGTTCATTTTTCTTTTTATTAGAATTAACAATAGTATTATTTTTGTTATTGTTATTGCCATTATTATAATAATAAGCATTATTATCATTATTGTTATCATTGTTATTATTAGTATTACTAGTAAGAGTAATAATAATATAATAATGATAATGATTATGAAATAATGGTATTATCATTATTATTGTTGTTGTTTTGATGTTATGATTATCAATAGTATTAACATTATTATTACTGTTATCCTTATTATTATCATAATCATCTTTGTTATCATTTTAATTATTATCATTATCAATTATTATTGTAATCTTCATTGTCATTATCATAGCGATGATTATCATTATCATTATAAGGATTAACATTGCTATTACTTTCATGATTATTATGGTTTTCATCATCATTGCTATCATTATAATCATCATCAATGACCTCATTGGTAATGCTATTTTTACCTTTATTAGTAGTAGTAATAGCTGTTGTACAAGTAGTTATATTTCATTCATTACTGTTATTATTATTATCCTTATTATGATCATCAATTTCATCATTATCATTTTCGTTGTTGTTAGGTTGTAGTTATCACCATCATAATCATTTTCATTATTATTACCACCATCATTTTCAACATCATCACCATCCTCTGATAACTATTCTTACTAATGCTACTGTCATAACTGTTGCGTGTATCTTTATATTATCTCTACTGATAATCATTGTGGTTTACTGTCATTATTAATATGATTATTATTTCTACAACTAGCAACAGAATTGGTGTTTTCGATGTTAGCGATTATTGTAAATTATGTCTTGTCTTCGTTCTCATTATTCTAATCACTTATGGATTATCATTATCGTCACGTATTTATACAAGAGAATATTCTTAAAATTCAAAACTGACGAATATTCTTTTGATATCCCTATTACTCTGTTTTATTATCACAATAATTACATAGCAAGTCGTATTTACACATATCGTCATCATTAATACCATTCTTATCCTCACCACAATCATAACAATCACCCTCATTAATCTACACAAAAAGTAAATCAGCAGAAAGACATCCAGCACATTTTGTCTCGCTGTCCAGAAATAGAAATTCCTCTTCAAACTTCGCGCGCGCTTTTTATTTCTCCTTCTATTTCTCACATTCGGAGCCCTGAAGTCCCGAATCTGCGCCATCAAAAGTTCCTCTTTCTTCTTCCCGACAAAGAGATTCTCAGCTTTTTCTTTGGCCTGAAAGATCTCGCAGCGAGCCCCCCACCCCCCTCCCCCGCACCCCCGCGCCTCCGCTTTTCTCCATTTTGTTTCGCTCGGCCTTGCGTTTTTTCACTTATTCATTTGGTTACTGTTTTTGTTGCTCTTAAGATTTTTTGTTTCGCTATATATATATATGTATATATGCATATATATATTTATATATATGTATGTGTGTGTATATGTATTTTTATGCATATGTATATATATGTATATAAATAAATAAATTATATATATATATATATATTCATAATTTTACTGTATATGTGTGGGAGGGGGGGGGGGGGCGTTTGCGTGTTTGTGTGGGCGAGTGCGTGTGCGTGTGTGTGGGTGGGGTGGGGGGGGGCGTTTGCGTGTTTGTGTGGGCGAGTGCGTGTGTGTGTGTGGAGGGGGGGGGCGTAGGCGTAGGCGTAGGCGTAGGCGTGGGCGTGGACGTGGGCGTGTGTATGTGTGTGTATGTGTCTGTGTGTGTGTTGGTATTTTAGAGCTCGAATTGGTCTCGTTCTGATTCATAATGTATCGAATAATTGTTCCGGAATTCCTATGGATTCAATGTGACATGATGATCTTATTCCCGAAAAGGATAAAAGATGCTTTGTAATATGGAGACAAGTCACAGGCCTTCCAGGATACAAAAATAATCTGCGACGAGATTTTCTTTTTCTCAAGGCACCAACGCTGCGAGATACGTATGTATGGCGTCAACAAAACAACAGTAAGGTAACCCCCCCACCCCTACCCGCCCATTTCCCTTCACTCGATATTTTGAAGAAAGATGTTTGTTTTAATCGAAAGGAACACTGAAACATTTTCATATATGTCTCTTTTTATATTATATACAGTTTTATAATTTAACAGATTTGAACCAGATAATGTGATCGCGAGAAGGAGTGGCCGAATCACCGCAGGGTTGTTTGGGTGGATGGAAGTCGGGTGGTGGAGGTAGCGGATGATTTACTTGCTGCAGACATGTAGAAATCCTTGAGGAGGTTTTCCTCCCAACGGTTAGGGCAATGGTGATTCCTGAAACGTATTCCTTCTATCTTATTCAGGACAACAGCCCCATCCATACCAGCCGCGTTGTCCAAGATTGGTTTCGTGAACATCCCGACATCGCGCTTCTGTCATATCCACCCAGATCTCCGGATCTCAACCCAATTGAAAACGTGTGGGCAGCCATGTCAGAATGCATGTATAAGGACTATATTCGTAATCGTGTCGCAGTCGTGACTAATGCCTTGCAAGCCTAGGAACGTCTATGCTGTGAGGAAGGCGTGCGTGGCGTCTGTGTCTCGACGCTTGAACGATTTTAGCAGCAGGCTATTAGAATTCAAAATATTAAACTTGAATATATCATCAGTATCTTTATTAATATAATAACAATAAACCGAGGGAGGAGGAGGGGCAGAAGGAAGGGCGGAGAGGAGGGAGGAGGAGAGGCAGAAGGAAGGGTGGGGAGGGAAAAGGAGGGAGGAGGAGGAGGGGAGGAAGAAAGGGGTGGAAGGAGAAGGTGTGTCTGGCAATACCGAACACATCTCTTCTTTCGTATTATGACGTATTATGACCCAACATAATATATATATATATATATATATATATATATATATAAGAAAGCTAATTGATTAGTGACAAAGTATTATACCATATTATAAATTACCTGCGAATGTGTAGCCTCTTAATTCGTGATTTACCAATAGTTGCAAAATCAGGGGTACCCACAGTTTCCTAGCGTTAACAACTATATTTCAAAAAGTTTCGTTACTTGTGTAAGAATGTTTAGCATAATTTTCTAACGCTAGTTTTCCGTGTAGCTGTACATATGTGTGTGTATGTATAATATATATATATATATATATATATATATATATATATATATATATACACACACACACACACACACACGCATACACACACATGGATATATGATTACAGAAATATATGTTTATATGTAAATTTATGTGTATATATGAATAAATATAAATATATATATATATATATATATATATATATATATATATATATATATATATATATATACATACACAGTACCTCATGTCTCGTGATTCCAAATTTACTTGTCGTCATTTGATACTGTACGTACTTGAATTTGTCATGTCAAGACAAGAATAATCAATTTGTAGTTATTTATTGTTTTCTGCTTGATAAAACATAAAAACGACAGCAATAGGACCATCCTTGATTTTTAATGAAACGGAGTGACGAACATTAAACAAAATAGACATGCTCCGATTTGTAGATGAGAACTGTAAACTAACAGAAAACTGTAATAAATGTTGGCATAAAGACGACTGTCAATGTAATAAAACTGTTTACTCGCAAGAGGATCAATACGCAATGAAAACAGTTCGTTCACGACGAGCAATATTTCACAGTGTATAGCGCAGCGGAGTATGGTTATAATACTTTTTATTATCTATCTTTCAGATCCTTATTTCATTTTTACTTTTTTTTATCCATCTATATTGGATCATCTGCTTGCTCTTGTTCCAAATTCAACATACAAGGAAGGTCGATACCTGGCCGCTGTTTGTTATTCGTTGCACTAATATTTGTTTGAGTCCTTTCCTATGAAACACAGCAAAAGAATAGCCTTTCCAACTATCTATTCCTCAAT
>NC_061830.1:26606894-26611894 GCF_019202785.1 Penaeus chinensis | reverse complement strand
CCCCAAAGTTCACAAGATAGAAACATGAGAACCTCTGAGGCCTACTGTATACTCAATTAATATATCTATATTATTATATTTTTATATTTTGTTTTTCTAAATTCCTGGTACAAATCATCCATCCCTTAACCATATATGTGTACACCATTAGCAACACTTTGGATTTCGTGAATTAAAAACTACTTAGCATTGAAGATTCAACAGTAATGGCCAGCTTTACCGTTGAATCATTCTTCACTAGCGTTCCTCTGTCAGAAACCACACAGATAATCCCGGGCAACATAGTAGATGAGTTCTTATCACATTTTGGTCTGAACGGAAAACAGTTCAATTCTTTTTCAAATGTTGCCACAAGAGATTCAATTATACTGTATATGCACACACACACACACACACACACACACACACACACACACACACACACACACACACACACACACACACATAACATATATACATACATACATATATATATATATATATATATATATATATGTATGTATATTTATGTATATATATGTATGTGTGTGTATTTATATATGCATATATATACATATATATACACATGTATATATATATATATATATATATATATATATATATATATATATATATGTGTGTGTGTGTAAGTATATATGTATATATATATATATGTTTATATACACACACACGCACACACACGCACACACACACACACACACACACATACACACACACACACACACACACACACACACACACACACACACAAACACACACATACACACACACACACACACACACACACACAAAGCGCGCTCGCACACGATCGCATTTTCACTTAAACTCTTTTGAACATCTCATATTTTATTCGTATTCTTGAATTATGAACCACCAATGCTTTCTCTTCCTATAACATTAGAATGTTCTTGCATTTGTTTCATGACTTGGAAATCTGATATTCAGTGTAAGATGCAAAAATGGCTAACGCTTATCCTCATGGCTTTTATTTCTAAGCCGGATACATTCTTTGGAAAGTTAGCATATGATAAAGTGTGCTTTAAAGATTTCCTGCAGCTGGATGTCCCGAATGTAGCAGATTACAGATACAGTGTTAGCACAAATATTAGCCTAGGGAACCTGCTTGTCCCTTATTGGATTAGAGCGTTGAATTCTAATATTTCATTTTCCTTTTTTACTAATGCAGAGGCGGTTCTGATGCAGTTTGACCATATACCTTCAATTTCCAGCAAAGTCTATCACCATGTTCGTTTTATGAGCTTATGGAAAATGTTCATAGTCATAATGCCACGTTGACAGTGTAACTCGGGAGAATCAAAGTAAGCCTCGCTTGAACATTATTACAGTGTACGTGAAGAAACGCATCATTTGTAAAAAAAAAAAGAAAGAAAGAAAGAAAAAAAAAAGAAAGACAGAAAGAAAAAAAAAAGAAAGAAAGAAAAAAAAAATTAAAATAAAAACATTTCCCTTTTCTAGATTAACGAGGGAAGTTCAGTCTAGTTTTTCTTTCACATGAACTTGTTCGATGCAACTGCCTCTGAACTGCATGCAATATCTGTATCAAATTTCTTTTGTGCTTGATTTGTTATTTGAAAATGAATTACAAAGAATACAACATGATGCTGTCGAAGCGCTTCATTTTATAGCCAGAAGTCCTCATTCTAATCGTTTATCGTTTTTGTTTTTTTTGCAGATTAGCTGAAGATAATTACGTTTTTGGGGAGCTTTGGGAATTTATCATTGATACGCAGTAATTAGAAGGCATTATTCGTGGAATACAGCCTGGTGTCAGATTCCTCGAAAATGTATATTACTTTTTTCTTTTCTTTTTTTCTTTGTTCTTATAATTTCATCATTACAAAAAAAAAAAAAAAAAAAACATGTTTCTATATTTTTCTGTGGACTTGAGAGAGACATACAGACTGACATACAGACAGATAGACAGACAGACAGACAGACAGACAGACAGACAGACAGACAGACAGACAGACAGACAGACAGACAGACAGACAGACAGACAGACAGACAGATACAGACAAAAGCAGAGAGGAAGAAAGAAAATATCAAGGGAAAACAATGGGAGAAAAAAATTACAATACCTAGTCTGTAGTCATCCAATTTATACAACTCTGCCTGTATCATAAGTTTTCGTCAAACACTGTATCTAAAATGGCAACGGGACAATAAACCAAGAGAAGGGACGGGTACCTCTAATCTGTGAAATTCAGCTTCAAACGGGCCTGGAGTAATTTCAACTTTCCTCCTACAATGTATTTACGATGTTGAAGTGAACTACACAGGTTTATCTAATCATACATCGTGTGCACAAAGTCGTCTGAAGTGATAGTATTCAGAATCTATTGATATGTATATCTAACAAAGCTGCTAAGGTATCCTATATGAATTTAGAAACACAGTTCCGAGGGTAGTGTATGATTCAAAACTCTAATCAATTCCATCCATCGCCTTCATCAGAAAACGTAGCATTTGGAAGGAGGGTCTTAATTAAATTCTATATCTGGCACACATCATTTTTTTCTCTCTCTCTCTCTCTCTCTCTCTCTCTCTCTCTCTCTCTCTCTCTCTCTCTCTCTCTCTGAGACGTATTTGAAAGAAAATTGAATATTTTTCGTCTTGACATTATTATATATCGAAAATTCCTTATGTACACCACTATGATCTCGCTTCTTTAACTCCTTACTTGAAAATGTATTACTGAAATAATCAATATTATCATCATTTTCTCGAACCAGTTTGCCCCCAGCAATTTAATTTCCAGTAGCGACAATACCTCTAACTTTTCCTCCCCCCCCACACCTTAAGCTCCAGACGATCCTTTTCTCTTTGGCTCTGCTTCAGCGCCTGCAGCAGGAGCGACCCATCGCCTCCAGTTATGTGATCTCGGCTTGTTTGTGTCAGGGCCTTTTCCAACGCTGATTTCGTCTCGGTATTTTCTTCTTTGCGTATCTATATTGGACCGGAAAAAAACACCCTTAACTAATTATGATAACGATGGTAATGGTGAGAATGAGAGTGAGGATGATGATGATGATGATGATGATGATGATGTTAATGATGTTGATGATGATGATGGTGGTGATGATGTTGATGTTAATGATGTTGATGATGATGATGGTGGTGATGATGTTGATGATGATGACGATGATGATGATGATGGTGATGATGATGAAGATGAAGATGATGATGATGATGATGATGATGATAATGATGATGATGATAATGAAGATGATGATGATGGTGATAATGATAATGAAAATGTTGATGATGATGATAATGAAGATTATGATAATGATGATGATAATGATGATGATGATAATGAAGATGTTGATGAAGATGATGATGATGATGATGATAATGAAGATGATGCTGCTGCTGATGATAATGATGATAATGGTGATGATGATGAAGATGAAGATGATCATGATGATAATGAATATGATGATGATGAAGATGAGGAAGATGATGATGAAGATGAAAATGATGATGATGATGATGATGATAATGAAAAGGTTTATGATGATAATGAAGATGATGATGATAATGAAGATGATGATGATAATGAAGATGATGATGATGATAATGAAGATGATGATGATGAAGATGATGATAATGATAATGAAGATGATGATAATGATAATGCAGATGATGATGATAATGAAGAAGATGATGATGACGATGATGATGATAATGCAGATGATGATGATGATGAAGATGATAATGCAGATGATGATAATGCAGATGATGATGATGATAATGAAGATGATGATGATGATGATAATGAAGATGATAATGATATGATGATGATAATGAAGAAGATGATGATGATGAGGATAATGAAGAGAATGATAATGAAGATGATGATAATAATGAAGATGATGATGATGATAATGAAGATGATGATGATGATGATGATAATGATAATGATAATGAAGATGACGATGATGATGATGATGATAATGCAGATGATGATGACGATGATGATGATGGTGATGATGATGATGATGATGATGGTGATGATGATGTTAGCGATGGTGTCGATGACGATGAGAGTGATAGAAAAAAATTAAATTCACATATACATTACGGAGAAAAAATGTAGGTAAAGTTGTAATTATGAGATTTTTCCCCAATTATCAATACGCTTCACTGCATTACTTAATGAACCCATCCTCGTAAGTTGCAACTAGATAATGGTGTTCGTCCGTTGATATCGCTGCCTGTGTAGAGAAATTTTGGTAAATCATAAAAAGATGGGAATCTAAATTAGTAAAGTAAATTGAAACGGAACTTCTTTCATCAAGGCATTTCTTCACCATGTGGACAAAACTGGACAAAACTTTACTTTGATAACGAAGCCCACCCTGGCTCAATTTCTGAATATCTTCTACCTATCTTGTATTGTTTGTGATGTTGTGAGGTATAACTCACAGCTGAAATGTTTGATTATACATATTATGACCATTTTAAGTAGCAAATTAAAGGAAAAGGAGGCAAGGAGGCATGTCTTCCATGCAGACTAAATTACGGTTGGTTCTGAAAACGTTACATCGGAAATATGTGGTCTGATGAACGATCTTCATAGATCTCTATTTTTCCTTGGCCACATGTTAAGATGTTATGATGAGTATCTAATTTCCTTTTTATATCTAGGTTATGTAAATTAGCATCATAGCATCTATGCTAGTGGATATGAAAATGCTATTACTATTTTAGACCGTGGCAGTCCTGAAATATATAACGGAGCAAACTTTCTTTACTATCTTGCGAAACTTTATTTACCCACGGTGTAGTCTTTGCACCATTTTGGATATTTTGGAGATAAGTTTCGCTTCTCTGATTATCTTATCCTCGCGTTACTTTCCATAATAACTTTCTATTTTCAAAGAATAAGGACGAATGAACATTCCCGGTATTTTCACGGAGAATAGCAAAGCGTCTTCAGAGGGTACATTTCGAATCGCTGGCTCTGATGGTCCTGA
>NC_061830.1:26576894-26584394 GCF_019202785.1 Penaeus chinensis | reverse complement strand
TAATGATATTCACAACAATAATAATAATGATAATGATGATGATGATAATGATAATAATAATAATAATGATAGTAATAATAATAATAACAATTATGATAATAATAAAAATAATAATAATAATAACAATGACAATAAAAACAACCAACAACTAGACGAACTACAACAGCAACAATGAAAAAAGCCACCAACAAAAATAGTAATAATAATAATAATAATGATAATGATAATAATAAAAATAATAATAATAATAATGATGATGATAATGATAATAATAATGATAATAATAATGATAAATAAATAAATAAATAAATAAATAAATAAATAAATAAAATAAAAACAATATCAAACAATATTTATTTAATTGGAAGTAACAACGATCATTCTTTACCCTGAATGTACGGTCCACGGTTCGTGCTTCACTTACCCGAAGACTTTGGACACTCCCCCACGACAGAACATCGGAACAACTCCCCTTTAATAACAACAACAGGTGTTCGGATCAACTAGAAGCCACTAGAGGAGCTGCAGCGCCAGTTCCAAAACAACGTGATGGAGGATGCCAATCAGTCCTCTGTCAGGTAATATCATTTCCGCGGAAGGTCTATAAAACCCTGGTCGTTGGGGAATCCTTTGTTTGAGTTCGTTTTTCTTTCTGGGATATCGATTTTCAATAAAGGAATTCATTTCTTACAAGGCGTTCCTCGCGCAGTGTGGAATGCATGTCATGTTCCCAGGGGGTTGGAGGAATCGGTTTTTATCAGCAATGCAAACTTTGGCAATTACTTGTTCGGGTACGTACTTAACGAGAACGCTGGTAGCTTGGTTTCTTGGATTTTATGTTCAAGCCTTTGGGTTCTTCATCACCTGTACTCTTAGCTGTTCTTTCCTTTGGAAATTGGTCATTCGAACATTATCACCAATCCAGTTTGTTTAGAGAACAATGGTATATACAGATGCACAACACACACACACACACACACACACACACACACACACACACACACACACACACACACACACACACACACACACACACACACGAGCGGGCACTCGTGTGTATGTGTGTGTGCGTGTGTGTGTGTGTGTGCGTGTGTGTGTGTGTATGTGTGTGTGTGTGTGTGTGTGTGTGTGTGTGTGGCGTGTGTAGCGAGTCTGGAAGAGAACCGTAGAGGAAGAACAATTACTTCGAAATATGCATAAAATATACGCTACTAGGTGTACGTTTTCATACTGTGGTAATATAAACAATTGCGACCATTTACATGGGCAACAAATATTAGAGCTGTATCAAGTGATTCATCGTCACTGAATGTTTACTTGATGACCGGAATGCATGTAGGGAGAAGGTTCTCCCCAGCCCGGCAGCAGTGGTGGGAGGGCCCTGTCTGAGGGAGCGAGGTACTCGCAGTCTTGTAGATAGTGCAACAGGGTGGCATAAGGCGCGCCACATTGCTCGCAACAGCGATCAGCATAGGTAATGGTGTCAATGCTCTACCATAAACGGTGGTAACCTGGTCCAATTCTGTATTGAATGACTTCGGCACCTCTGGATATTGTTGCGGAGAATGCCAGTATCTCATAGCCTACGGTGTATGAGTAAAATCTGGCCAGGGGTGGGGGATTCTCCACTCTCTGTAGAGCTGCAGAACACCGGTCTGTCCTGCAGCTGTCGCTCCACATCCGAAGAGCTCTCGGACTGGCTGAATGACCATCGGATTCAGGGGCATTCCCCTACCAGTCTCAGCTTGTCTGCCTGCAAGACCATGCTCTATTACACATCATATTAATCCTCCCTTATCTGTTATCAATCTTTTTGTTATCTTCGTGTGAAAGGAATAAGATGATTTTAACTTATCCTAACAACTATTGTGACGATAATTGCAATAATGAGAATAAGGAAACTATCACAAATAACCAAACTAAATTGGTTATTATAACATAAAGGTGATATTAACCTTATTATGTTATTGTTAAACTCCACTAACAATACAAACAATAACAAGAGCTACAACAGTAATAGTGATGATGATATTTCACCATTATTTCAGTGAGAAGTCATGTACGCAGGAGGATATGGCTTGTGATAGAGATAAAAAAAATGATAGTATTGCAAATTATCTGAGGACTATTTACTCCGTTTATATTCAGTGAGGTTGTAGATAATTCCATATTAGTTAGTTCATATTTTTATAATTATATGTTTTATATTGTAACATTTGATGTAATGATAGCGGCTATTATATCCAGAAGATGCAGTATTGAATATGACAATCAAAGGATAAAGAGGGAGCAAGGAAGGGAGAGAGAGCGAGAGAGATAGCGGGAGGGAAAGAGAGAGAGAGAGAGAGAGAGAGAGAGAGAGAGAGAGAGAGAGAGAGAGAGAGAGAGAGAGAGAGAGAGAGAGAGAGAATAAGAAACAAGGTTATCCATGGCAAATTTTCAATAACACCTGACTCACGTTCACTAAAGTATAAAATAAAGGAAAAAATGGAACAGAAAGAGGGAGAGATAAATTAAATCCACCAAAATGGGCCGATTTGATTTGAATCTTTCTATTTGCGAAATGGAAACTCGCTTCCCTCTCGATGCAAGATCAGAAAAAGTGCAGAGGGGGACTATTTCTCACACACACACACACACACACACACACACACACACACACACACACACACACACACACACACATACACACACACACACACACACACACACACACACACACACACACACACACACACACACATACACACACACGCACCACACACACACACACACATACACACACATACACACACACTACTCTTCAAAGTATATAAATGTCAATGTCTCATAAAATAATGATATCAAGAAAATGAAATATGTATATAAAATAAAATAAAATGAAATGTTCGCATATTAAAAAATGAAATTCTCAAGAAAAGCAGTAAAACGCAATTGTCGTTCAATAGGGTCGTCAGGACAATATTTGGAACCAAAGTGGATCGAGATTAGAATATTTTGAAGACCGCTGCGGAAGACCGGGGAACCTCAAGGCGCTCGTAGGACAGTGGGTCTCCGTTCCGAGCTCGCAACTCAAGATGTTCCGAGTCGCGAGTCGGGAGTCGCGGGATGGCAGGAAATAACAAATAAGGAAATTTCTGCGTGTGTCCTCGCCTCAGAGAACGCAAAATGCATATGCATATATATATATATATATATATATATATATATATATATACATATATATGTATGTATGTAGGTATGTAATTATTTATATATGTATGTATGCATGAATGTGTGTGTGTATATGTATATATATATATATATATATATATATATATATATGTTTAGTTGAAGATCACTTTCCTTGGAAGTCTGTAAGATGTTTTCCCAACTTATATTTCTGCACAGCAACACTTTAAAACTCGGTAAGCTGGATTGACGCACATTTTCACAAATTCAACTGTTATTTCTACCTAGCAACCCCTCTAACCTAAGGGGCAGTAAATTGGATCGGCGCACATATACACAAAGTTTAGATATGTTTAGACCTCATGATGTTTCATCGTGCCATATGTCACATTCAATGCGACTGAACAAAACACAGTAACGCGTGTGCAAAGAAGCCTGAAATAGCCACAGAAAGTAAAGGACAAAGAATAATGGCGTTTTGAGTAGTAGTAGTAGCTGTAGTCCACAGAATATGAAACCAAATTGTATCTCTTACATCGACACTTCCTGGTTAAGGAGTTTGAACAGACTCGAAAGGTCACCAGCAATGGTTTCTTTATCCCTTTTTATCATTAACGCTTCTGATCTGACCCAGCTGTATATCTCTCAATTAAAAACCATGACTGCACAAACAGAGCAAGAGCCCTCATTCCCCAAGGCCGAATGAGCCCCTGGTTACGGCAGCAACCAGGATCGCTCTGGAGCAGAGGGTGCTAAAAATCTCCACATATATTATAAGGATAATGAGAACTGAATCCGAGTCTTTCATTAAATGGGATGTTGTAGGGCTCTGTGAACTTAAAAGACTAGGTAAAGAACAGAAGATACACACACGTCCTCTATTGGAGATGTAAACCCTAAGGTAGCAAGCAGAAAAGCCTAGAAAAGAATAATGTGGAATTCTATAGTGTAAGCGAAAGAGTGGTTTCAGTAAAAATAAAAATAAATAAGTACAACGTAAAGAGTATTCAAGTCTGCTCCAACCTGCAGAGACAGTGATGAAGAAAGAGAGAGCTTTTATGAAAATGTTAATTTAGCCAGTGAGAGAGTAAAAGCCCATTTCACAATAATTATGGGTGATTTTAATGTCAAATTAGGTAAGAAGACAGGAGAAACTGTAGTGGGGAATCACGGAATAGGCACAGGAAGGAGAGAGGACAAATGCTTGTCAATTTTGCGGAGGCTCGATCACTCAGTATCATGACATTAAAAAGGAAATAAGCGTGATGTAGGGAAAATGTGGAGGTTATTAATAAAGTAAATATTGGCAGCGACCATAGAATGGTTAGAGCCGAAATTAAATTACACCTCAGAAGGGAAAGGAACAAACTCATACGAAAACCACATAATTTAGCTAACTTGAAGATCAGAGTAGCAGAATTTAGCCTTAACATCCAAAACAGATATTCACTTCTCAGTGATGAAGATCTCAACACTGACTAAATCAACACACAGTTCAATGACATAATAAAGGAAGCTGCACTTGAAGTAGGTGGTAAGAACGACAAGCAAAGCTTCAGCAAGCTATTGGTAGAAACTAAACAGCTTATGCAAAAACGTAGATGTACGGAAATTCAATACCAGCATTGAAACAGCTAAAAAGAGACTTATAATAGGGAGAAATCAAATGCATGCAATAAAGAAAGCAGATGGAGAAGTGACATATAATGAGACTGAATTTGTAAGAGTAGTGGAAGACTTTTACAGGGATCTATACAATTCAAATAAACAGCTATGGATAGAAGCAAATGCGGTAACCAGAGACGTAATTAACATCACAACAGAGGAAATAAAAAGAACGCTTAAAGGCATGAAGAAAGGATAAACACCACGTGATGACGGAATGAGTATAGCCCTTATAATTGATGCAGGAGAAATTGTAACAGTGAACCTAGCCAATCTTTTTAACAAATGACTTCTCAACGGAAAATTTCGAAAACCTAGGAAAATGCAACAATTATTTTGATACATAAAAGAGGGAGAGAAAGGACCTAAAAAACTACAGGACCCCTTTAGCCTCCTTTCAGTTACCTAAAAACACAGAATAGAAGAGCTAACTTTGAATAACAACACCGATCATACTCAAATCCATGGTTACAAGTGACGTGTAAACACTTAGCTCAGCTGAACATTCCCATAACTAAGACCCTACATGGACGTTCTGTACCACCGTGGAAAATGTCGGACCTAAGTGTATATTATACGACTGCCCCCAAAAAAGACAGTGCCCCCCCCTGCTATACTTAAACAGTATGCACTTGCAAGTATAAATGAGCATCTAGACACTCTTTCCAATGTATATGAATGCTACACTGACGGATCCTTGCAGTCTGGGAGCAGAGCAGGATGCGCTTTTGTTGTATATAAAAACAATATTTTGCAGCACCAGGATTGTAGGAGGGTTCATGACTGGGCTAGCACTATGCAAACCGAGTTGGCAGGAATACTCATGGCCACCGAATTTTCTGTGATTCACAGAGTGCTCTCCAGGCTCTGAACACTCTAGACAAAGATGTGGGAAATATTGCAAATGACATCAGGATAAACGTGTATCGTGCAAAAGAACGAGGCCATAATATACGTTTTGTGTGGATTCCATCGCATGTTGGAATCCCTAGGCATGATCATGCTGATCGCCTAGCAAAGTCAGCATGTGACAAACAAAGTGTGGACATAGATCTTGGGATACCTCTTTCTAGGATTTTCTGCATCATTAAAGCCTCCTTCAGAGAGGACTTGACTGAGTTGATTAATTCTCAGCGCCCTGAAAGCTGTAGCATAAAGCACTATGACCGGTTTAGGCAAGATTCCTTCATCTATGGTTTATATAAAACAAGAACAAGACAGTGTGATGTTCTGACTGCAAGAATTAGGCTTGGATATAGATTGTATTGGCAGGTCAGTACAATTTGTAATGTCGAAGAAACTAAGTGTAAACTGTGTAATGAAGAATATAAGCGAACACTTGTACATTATATCTCAGAGTGCCATGTGATACAGCCTTTCAGGCCACCTAGCATGAGGTACGGAGAACTATGTAACTACTTCATATCATCTGATGCCCTAGAATATATACTTATGCTGTATCCTAAATTTGGAATGTAGTATCACATAACCGAATATAAAATGTATTAATGCATTCCCACGCCCAAGCTATATGCCGGCGTGGCAGATGAGTGGATAAAGGACTGTGCAATTGTTCCTTTCCTTAAACTGATAAAAGTACTCATAGCAATGTTATAGGCTAAAATTCATATGTAGCACTATGTAATGTTATGACCATGCATTAAATGTACCACAGCTTGCCCACGCCTGTGCAGTTAGCCAGGGTGGTAAATAAAGGACTAAACTAAACTAAAAACAAAAGTTATATATATATATATATATATATATATATATATATATATATATATATGTGTGTGTGTGTGGGTGTGTGTGTGTGTTTGTGTGAGTGTGCGTGTGTGTATATGTGTGTGTGTGTGTGTGTGTGTGTGTGTGTGTGTGTGTGTGTATGTATGTATGTGTGTGTGTGTGTGTGTGTGTGTGTATGTGTGTGTGTGTGTGTGTGTGTGTGTGTGTGTGTGTGTGTGTGTGTGTGCATTATGTACACGCACACACACACACACACACACACACACACACACACACACACACACACACACACACACATATATATATATATATATATATATATATATATATATGTATGTATACATATATGTATGTCATTATATATATGTGTACATATATACATATATATATACGTATATATATATATATATATATATATATATATATGTAAATATGTGTGTATATATATGTAAGCATGTGTGTATATATATGTAAATCTGTGTGAGTTTATTTGTATATGTATATATATATATATACATACATACATATATATATATATATATATATATATATATATATATATATATATATATATATATATATATATATATCGACGGCCACCATCAGTCGCTGTTGACTTTGGCATTATGATTCTACCTGGCCGAAATAATGTGAGGAAGGCCCCTCGCGCTACACTCTTACGCCAGTTGAGCATTGTAGCTTATAACCGGTAACTATCTGCGTGTGTGTCGACGATGTGCAGTGTCGCTGGAATGTCTTCTCCAGTGGTGTGAGACAGCACACCTTCACAGAAAGAGTCATATGTATGTATATGCGTGTGTGTCTATATGTATGTATATATTTATATGCATATATACATATTTTAATATATATATATATATATATATATATACACACACATTTATACATATATATATA
>NC_061830.1:26571894-26574394 GCF_019202785.1 Penaeus chinensis | reverse complement strand
CCGGATAAGCAGGCCGACTCGCATTAACTACGGAGCCTTGGCTTCCGAAACCCAATTTAGCTAACTCTAACTCATGCTTGCGTCTTTTGCTCGCTTCTTCTACCTCAAATTCTAATTTCTTAAATTGCCTTTCTCTCTGCCTTTCCTATCTTTCTCTTTTCTTCTCTTCTCTTTCTCGACCTCCTTTATATCTCTCCTCTTCACGAGCAACTAAAGAATTTATGTCTGCTGGAGAATTTCCCGCATCTTGGGCGGTCTTTACAATATCTACGATATTAAAGGTTGACATCCTGTCTTATTTTAAACAGAAGTATTTTTTTAAACTAAAAGAAATCATATGCCAAGGGTATACTATTATACGATAATGCTTAATATTTATTAATTATTAATTTAAACAATTAGTGCTCAGTCACTTACTGATCGCACTAAGTTAGTCAAGTCGCTAATGGTAATGGCAAAAAAACGAAGCCTTATAATTAAGACAAGGTGACGTAGTGGACGAGCTACGGCCACCGGGCACACCAGGCGTGAACTATAAGTGAATTCAAAGACTTCTCCCAACCATGTAATTAGACACACGAATTAATTGAACATGGCATTAATCGACGAAAACACGTCGCTTATACCAGTGTGGATGCAAGTGGGATTCGACAACTCAAACCTTCACAAGTAGGACACGAATGCAGGAAAATCACAACTACACACATTCATCACACATTCAACACCAGACTTAGACCATAAACAACAGTCCTCACATCCTCCATTTAGCTACCTCTCTCCGCTCAACGCAAACGTAATTAATGGCATCAACAATCAAACCTCGAGTACTGGCTAATCATGGGGATCGTCCTACTCACTGCGCCGCTTTGTCAGGGGTTTTGCTTTTGTTAAGGTCTTTGTAGCCCCTTTTGGTTCCTTTAGTATGATCTCTGGATGATTTAGCCATTCAGGGAATAAAGGCAAACTTGTGTTCATAACCCAAATGTATATTCACAAACATTTACAAATGGAACACAAGCAAATCGATGACGCCGAGAGTCGTGGAGCCGAGGGTTGGGGCGCCGAGGTGTGAATTTGAAGAGTAAAAGGGCCTGCTGGACTTTCCCTCTGCTTTGCTCATGAGCAACATAAAAAAAAAGCTGAAAAGTACATTACAGTGGATACTTTGTCTTGTCAATTACAAATATTTTAACAAGTATTGAAACATACATTTTACCAATTCAGTAGAGTCATAATGTAAATAGACCGTACAAGTCGGTGTAGAGTCGAGATGATCGGAGCTAAGTGATCGTCCATGCTGATATTGCCTCGGTGGTGCAAACGCCTTTCATACGCACAAATCATCACCAAATAAGCGCTTTACACATACACACACACACACACGAACGCACGCACGCACACACACACACACACACACACACACACACACACACACACACACACACATACACACATACGCACACACACACACACACACACTCACTCACACACACACACGCACACACACACACACACACACACACACACACACACACACACACACATACACACACACACGCACGCACACACGAGCGCACGCACGCAGACACACACACACACACACACACACACACGCACACACGAGCGCACGCACGCAGACAGACACACACACACACACACATACACGCACCACACACACGCACACACGAGTGCACGCACGCAGACAGACACACACACACACACACACACACACACACACACACACACAAACAAACACACATATATTGATGATATAACCAAGCAAATTGATAGATGAGACCTTTTAATCAGCCACAGGAACCATTGATTATAATGTATCATTTTTTTTTTATCCTCCATTTCAGAAAGCTTACTACAAATAAATGCACAATACAAAATGCCTTTCCATCCATAAGCCCTGTGATTAATATCCCCAATGCAATTGAACATATGCTTTGAGTATATGAGTTAACAAACGTTGCATGATGAATACTTTTTAAAAGCCAAACACGGAATTCAAGGGAACTATCATATATCAGTACAACAAAAAAATCTATATTTTGCTTTAAAGATAAACTGTCCAAACAAATTTTGAGAGCCTTTTAGGCCTTAGTCATGGAAGTATCTTTTTGCGTTACCCTAAAAAAAAAAAAAAAAAAAAAAAAAAAAAAAAAAAAAAAAAAAAAGATGAAGGATTGACCTGATAATTTCAAACGCATAATAATTTTCTGTTTGTGGACGATGCGTTGCAGTTATTCAAGTCAAAGGCTAGTATCAAAAAGGTTTTAGATTGTTTGAATAGAAAATACCCTATTGTAGAATTTACACATCAAAATGAGTCGAATGATTACTTTGTATATATCACTATTCCCCACGAAAATAAATATTTCATGTGATCAACCTTTATAAAGGCTTACCTTTACTGGCCTCACCATAAATTCAATTTTTACATCCCTACAAACTATAAAAGTAATTTAGTTTCTATTCTAATATAAACGTATTA
>NC_061830.1:26531894-26536894 GCF_019202785.1 Penaeus chinensis | reverse complement strand
TTAGAACCTTCTGGTAACATTTAGGAGAGAACGAATCTTCTCCTGGTCGAATTCTTTAAATCGTAATGGGACAAATTCTCGGTGTCACATCCATACAGAAGGGTCGAGATCACAACTGCATTGTAGAACTTCAGGGTGGTTTGATGGTTTAGATTCTGGTTCTTCAAAACACACCTTGTTAAAAGGAAGGTGTAATGCTCGGAGCCTACTCTCAACTTCAGTGGTGAAGTTGCACTGTACCGAGAGGAGGCTGCCATGGTATGGGCAGTCTTCTTTTCTGCAATGAAAACATTTCATTCTTGGGGCTCAGTTCTTGGTGGTGATTGGGCAATGATCTTGGTTTCCCTGCGCTCCCAGTTACACTAAAGTGGGGGTACGCTGCACAAATGTTTTTGACAGACATCTGTATTTGCTCAGGTGAATGCACTGTGGTGCATGGCAGCCTTCTCTCGGTGTAGTGCAACTTCACTTATGAAGTTGAGAATTTCAGTGACTTTGAAGACACTGGAACTATTCTTCAGCCGTAATCTTGTAATCTGGACATATTGAACATATCTACACACACACACACACACACAAACACACACAAAGACATATATAAATATATGTAAATATATATATATATATATATATAAAATATATATATATATATATATATATATATATATATATACACACACATATCTGTATGTATATATACATAGTAATAATAGTAAACATAGTAATAATTATGGTTTTATTTTATCAAAATAGTTAAATAATCTTTACAAGTGTTTGTTTCATCTTGAAAGACATGTACTTGTCATGACATTTAAATAATTAAAATGCAATAATCAGCACTAAATGTTTGTTTTAAATATTTAAGTAATAACATATTTGTTTTAAAACATTATAACACTAATATGTTCGTTTCAAAATATTACAGCACTAAAATGTTAAAAACTTGTGCACAGTTTATCGACAAGATAAGGAATAGTTGACTTTCTGTATCGTATAGTAGATGGTATGGTTGCATCTGCTATTTAATCTGGTGTCTTATCTCTTAACGGAATGACTGTGTGGGTGCCCACAAGTATGGCTGGGTGTTGGAGGTTGAAGTTGGAGATCTGCTGCTTGGGATTTGCGAAGTTCTGGCTTGCCAGCAGGCGCTCCTGCTGCCAGGGTGTAAGCGTACCGTACAATCTCTTTGCCAGCACGGCGGCTGTTGTCGGCGGTTCCTGTCAGGAATTGTGTGTGCTCACAATTCTGTAAGTAATATACGAGTGTGGCATTCGGCTCGCCGCAGTGCATGCAACACCTCTCTTCACGGACTATTGTCTCTATGATCTGCCATGCACAGTGGAAACCTATTCTGATTCTGTGAAGAATGACTTCGGTCCCTCTGATGCCAATGTGGCTGGGGACCCAATTAATGATTATTCTTCTACCCTGGTCAAGAACTCTCTGCGCTATGGTAAACACAGTGGTCAGGAGGTAGATGTCTTTGGGTGAGCTGTGCTGAAGACAGTCAATGGCTGCCCTGGAGTCTGTATGTATGACCACGTGTCCTTCCCTTAGGGAAGCGTGGCCTAGGGCTCCCATGGTTGTAACTGCCTCTGCCTGTGGCGAGGAGGCGTTGTCTCTTACCCTTATGTATTTTGTGGCATCTCTTGCTGCAAAACCGGCGCCTGCAGTGTGGCTCAAAGGATCGACTGATCCATCCGTGAAGTATGTTCTGCTATCCGGAAAGATGGCTGCAATGACCCTCTGGGCTTCTGCCTTAAGACTAGGCGTGAGGTATTGGCTCTTTTTCATTGACAGGCTCATTATAGAGAACTCTGTCAAGGTTTGTGCCCACGGCGGGGCTTCGAAAAAGTTAGGGGGGGCGGGGAGTCCATGCCCTTAGCAAGAAGCTGTTCTTTGAGCTGATAGCGTATCAACACCCTGGCTATGTAAAAACAGTCAGTTGTTGTTTGCAAAGAGCTCGTTGTCTTGTTCTAGGCGTCTGAATATTTTTTGTCTTAGGCTTGTGTTCCTGGGAGCCTGGATGACCTTTGACAGGAATTGTGTTGCCATTGGATCGATTCATGAGTCCAGGGGGAGAAGGTTTGCTTTTTCTTTGTGGCAATTAGAGCAACTGAGGCATAGTCCACAATGGGCCAGACGGCATGTACATAGAATGATCTTAGTACTTTGTGTCTGGCTCCTATGTATCTCCCAGTCATTACTTTCATGACAAACAGTCTTGCTTTGGGTCGGTCAACCAGATAATGGACCTCCTTCTGGAAGGAGAGGGTCCTGTCTATCCTTACCCCAAGGTATTATAAGTCCTGGACCCATTCCAAGTCCATTCCCTGGATTTTCAGACTTGTGCCTTGAACTCTTTGTCTCAGAGCCATGGCTTTGTATTTGGCTGCAGAAATCTTTAGTCCTGTCCTACAACACTCCTCAGACACAAGGTCCAGACAACGTTGGGCTTTATTTAGGCAGTATGGACCAGTGGAGGTGATAGCAAGATCGTCTGCATAGGGAATGATCTTGCACCCCACTGGGAGGTTTATGTTGAGGATGCAGGACATTCAGGTGTTAAATAGGACTGGACTGAGAACCCCACCCTGTGGCGTTCCACTTTCTAGTGGCATGTGCTGTGATAGATGACCTTGGAATTTGACTCTGGCTATCCTGTTCCTGAAGTAGTCACCTATCCAAGCCAAGAGCTTTCCTCTAATTCCCTTCTGGATCCGGCTCTCCTGATTGTCAAGGGGACTTGCTAATTCAAAAGCCTTTACCAGGTCAAGGAATACTACCACAACTGTGTCCGTGCTGATTATGCTTAAGATCGTGGCTATGCTGTGCGCTGTATTCATGCCCCTGGTGAATCCGTGGAGGTGTTCATGTAGGGGTCCCATTTTCCATTGGAGTCGATTTAGTACCATCCTCTCGGCCGTCTTGGCCAGACAGCTGGGGAGAGATGGGGCGGTACTTCCCTGGCTCCTTTGGTTTTGGGACGGGAACTATGGTAGCCCTCTTCCACCTCTGGGGTAGAATGCAAGTTTCCCAGGACATGTTGATGAGTTGCAAGAGTGCAAGCTCACCTGCTAGTATTAGGTGGGAAATAATGATGAGCCCGGGAGTAGGGGTTCATTGCATTTCAGACAGTGGGCCAAGGCGTTCTAAAACACCTGCCAGTTGGCCTAGTCTGTTTTCCATCTTGGATTTGGTCGTGGCATTTGGGCTGGGCCAGCATCCATGAGGGTACTTATAGTGCCGTAATGGTCACTTGTGACAGTCTCATTGACACACCAACGAATCCTCTCCACCAGAGTCACAGTGGCCAAGGTGAGGTCTAGGACTCCTCCTCTGACATGCGTTGGCTCTTGGTTATTGAGGAGAGCGAACTCAGGGAATGTCTCAAGCACTTTGGCTATGTGATAGCCAGCCGCATCCGGTGCTCAGCAGGGAGCCAGGATGGGGTGGTGTGCATTGAAGTCTCCCCAAATGATTACTCAGTCATGTGCAGCAGAAGCACAGACCTGGCTGATGTCTAAGCTTCTACAGCTTGGCCAGCCGTACACATTGTACTGCTGGCCTCTGTACAATCAAGCCTCTCATGCCAGGTGTTTGTGGCAGCATGAAGACATGAGAAGCGAACAGTGTCCACTGTTAATGTCTCCTAGAGCATGACAATGTCAATGTTCCTTGATTGCACTATTGTGTGGCGGATGGCATTCCTTGTGGAGAAGTCATTGATGTTCCACTGTAGTATGCTTAGGTTGTGTGTCATGATGTTATTTGGTGATAGTTACATCAGAGACATCGTCGTATTCGGATTGAGAGTCAGAGGTGTCAGAGTCTGACAACTCCATTACTAAGTCCTCGCTGGTTGAGGGGTCTTCGTCTGTTATCAGGCTATCCCTGGGTCCACTGGGGGGTGGAGAGCCTTTGGTAGCTCTGACTTTGGTTAGTTTGGCTTTTCTCTCTTCAGGCTTTTTTTTGTTTTTTTCTTTGCTGGCCTTGCCTGGGCAAGGTCAGCGTGCTTTGGCTCTAGATGTACAGATTCAGCCTGGTTTGATCTGTCTGTGAAGGCATGGCCTGGGTTGGAGTGGGGAGGGGAGTCTCATCCTGGGGTGAGGGTGGGGCTGGTTTGGCTTTCTCCAGCTTCCTTCCCTCCAGGACTGCGACAGTCTGGGTTTTTACCGTCATGGCGACCGTGACTGCCTTCTCGGCCTCTTCACTTGACCTCCCCAAGGCTGTTGCTACTGCTGTGACTGCAGCAGTCAACAGGAGAGTCATATCCTCCTCATCAAAGAGATAATCCTCTCTTGGGGAGGATTTTGTAGTACTCTTTGAACCTTTATTCCTGTGGTTCTTTCTCTGCACTTTTTGCATGGCCTGAAACTCCTTTTTGTTGGAGGTATCCAGTGTCGGCTGGGGAGCGGCTTCCTTCCTTTTAGGAGGTCAGGAGGTCTTTTAACTTTTGTTCTTTCCCCAGACATAGGTGCCTGGAGGAGCAGGAACAAAGTTCGGTCGCTTTTTAGCAACCTCTTGTCACCTCTTTCCTGACAGAGCAATCCAGGCTCCAGGCATGATACCTCTTGGCACAGTTGGGACATTTGGCTGTGTCCCTCCTTTCTTCTTTGTATGCCTTAAGGCACACCTCAGTGTTGTGTGCCTTTCTACAGACACCACATTTAGTCTTGGCTGTGCAGCTACCCTGGTGGTGATCATATTTCTGGCACTTGAAACGCCGAAGTGGCTCAGGCACATACGTTCGAAGGTTGTAGGTGCCCCAGTTACCCAGATCAAGGGTAGTGGTTGGGGCTCCTTTCATGGTCACCAGGACTTGCCTGGTTCGGGAAGCCTCCACGACCTGTAGGTATAATGTGATCAGTTCCACATCATATGAGACTGAGAAGCCAAGTAGCATCTTCTTGACTCCCTTATCCTAGGGATTCCTCCCATCTTTCAGCTCCTTGGTTTCCTGCAGGAAATTCAGGGTAGCTTGGTCTTTGGGCAAAATG
>NC_061830.1:26514394-26516894 GCF_019202785.1 Penaeus chinensis | reverse complement strand
TCATTATTATCATTTTTATTATTCTATTATTATTAATATTTATATCAATATTATTATCATTATTATTATTATTATTATTATTATTATTATTATTATTATTATTATTACTGTTATTATTAGTAATATAATTATTATCATTTTTATTATTATTATCACCATCATTGTTAATATATTTATTGATATTTTCCCTATTACTCTAATTATAATTACTATTATTATAATTATTATCATTATTATTATTATTTTTATTAATATTTACCTTATTATTATTATGATTACTATTATTATATTAGCATTATTTATTTTTGATAATAATAATATTAGTATTATGATTATTATTATTATTACTATCATTATTATTACTATTGCCATTATTATCATTATTATTGTCTTATTATTATTCGTATTTCCATCATTATTATTATTATTATTATTATTGTTATTATTATCATTACTATTATTCCCATTATTGTTATTACTTCTATTTTCATTATTCTCATAATATTTATTATCATTATTGTTATTATTATTATTATTATTATTATTATTATGAACATTATTGATATTGTTTTCTTTATTATTCTTATCATCATCATCATTATTCATATCATTATTCTTATTATTATTGTTATTATTATTATTATCATTATTTTTATTATTATTATTATTATTATTATTATTATTATAATACTTATTATTATTACTATTATTATTATTATTATTGTTATTATTATTTATATTATCATTATCGGTATTATTATTACTATTATTATTATTATCATCATTATCATTATTATTGTTATCATTATCATTATTTTTATTATTATTATCATCTTTATTATTATTATTATTTTCATTATTATTATTATTTTCATTATTATTATTATTATTATTATTATTATCATTATTATTATTATTACTACCATTGTTATTAATGTTGGTGTTGTTGTTGTTTTGTTGTTGTTGTTGTTATTATTATTACTATTATTATTATTATTGTTGTTATTATTATTATTATTATTGTTATCATTATTATTTTTTTCATTATCATTATTATCATTATAATCATCAATATTATTATAAGCATTATTATTATTTTAATTTCTATCATTATTATTATTATCATTACTATTATCACTATTATTATTATCCTTACTGTTTTTACCATCATCATTATTGTTATCACTATTACTATCATTATTATTGTTATCACTATTACTATCATTATTATTGTTATCACTATTACTATCATTATTATTGTTATCACTATTACTATCATTATTATTGTTATCATCGTGTTCATTGTTGACCATATTACTATTATCAGTATCATTGTTATCGTTATTACTTTTACTTCTATCATCTTTATCTTCACTGTTATCTTCTCCGTTATCATTATTACTATCATTATTAATATCGTTATTATTATCAATCATTATTATCATTATTATCAATATTATATCTACCACTGTCATTATCGTTATCATCAACAATACTTTCATTATTATTATCATTGTTTTATTATCATAATAATTTATATCATCATCATAAATGTTATTGTTAAAATTATAATTATAATCTTTAAAAAAAAAAAACATTCGTAAGATATTCCTTTCTCTTCTAAAAACACTTTATTCTATGAAATACGCAATATCTATTGAAAGGACAACGAAGCATAATAAAAGTCGAATTATAAAAGAAGTGAAGCATTGGATGGAATGAGAGTAGATTTGTAGCTTCGTCTCTCTTGAATTGACCAAAATTATACCCAATATAGACACAGAAGGACTTAAGGTTATTTGCAATCCAGATTCCCTACACCTTCCCTCTTCTGTTTTATTTGTATTATTATTATTGATATTATTATTTTATTATCATTATCATCATTAATGTTATGAATTATCATTATCATCATTAATGTTATTGATTATCATTATTATCATCATCATTATTAGTATTACTATTATTATTATTATTATCATTACTCTTATTATTATTATTATTATTATCATTATCATTTTTATTATTATCATCATCATTATTAGTATTACTATTATTGTTATTATTATCATTACTCTTATTATTATTATTATTATTATTATTATCATTATCATTATCATTATTATTATTATGCAATGTGATCCCATAATCCCTCGTCTGACCAAGTGGTTCAAACTCTTTAATGCTCATTTATTTACTCCTCAAAAGCAGTTCAAGTCATCCCTCTGCAACCCAGCCATTACGATCGAACAGTAACTTTTCGCGAAATCCAGACCAGTGACAGTGATAACGAAGGCTTGAGTCAAAAAGTGTTCAAGGTAGATGCAACTTATTTCATCATCTTCATTTGAATTACGCTCCTGTAGTTCAGATGAAGCTATAATACTTGAGATGATTGCAACGGAACGCGGAAATTACTTCTCTTGCTTTGTAAAGTTATTACTTTTTTTACTACTCAGTACTCGTCTCGCAGAAGTCCATTCCTTTAGCATCAAAACTT
>NC_061830.1:26494394-26506894 GCF_019202785.1 Penaeus chinensis | reverse complement strand
TTATTATTATTATTATTATTATTATTATTACTCTTATTATTATTATTATTATTATTATCATTATTATTATCATTATTATTATCATTATCATAATGATTTTTGTTATTATTATTATTTTGATTATTATTATAATTATAATCATAAATATAATTATAATCATAATTATTATTATTATTGTTATTATCATTATTATAACTACTGCTAGTCTTATTACTATTATCATTACTATCATTGTTACTATCATTATTATTAGTAGTAGTAGTAGTATTAGTGTTAGTATTATTATTATTATTTTATTACTGTTAGTATTATTATTATTATCATTATTATTATTATAACGATTATTATTATCATTATTATTATTGTTATTTTGATTTTTTTTGTTACTGTCACCATCATAATTACTGTTATTAATATTATTATCATTATTATTGTTGTAATTATTATTATTATCATTATTATCATTATCATTATCACTATTATCATTATTATTATTAGTGTGATTATAATTGTTATTATTACTACTACTATTAATATTATCGTCATTATTATTATTATTGTTAATACTATTAGTATTATTAGTAACTGTATTAGTATCAGTTTTAGTATTATTAATTTTATTATTATCATTAGTATTATTTTAAGTAATAGTATTATTATTATCATAGTTTTAATTGTTATTACTATTGTCATCATCGCTATCATTATTATCATTTTCATTTTTTGTATTATCAGTATAATTATCAATATTCTATCACTGTTATAATTACAATATTTATAATAATAATTATTATCATGATTACTTTTTTATCGTTGGTATTATCATTGATAGTATTGTAATTGTTTTAATCATTAATCTTTATTTCTATTAATACTTATATTATTGTATTTCTCATTATTATCATTATTATTTTCACAATTATCATTATTAGTAGTATCATTATAATCATTATAATTATTATATGACTATAATTGTTATGATCTTTTTATTATTCATTGCTATTATGATTGTCATTATCATTATTATTATCATTACTGTTATTATTATTGTTATTATTATTATTATTATTATTATTATTATTATTATTATTTTTATTATTATTATTATTATTATTATTATTATTATTATTATTATCATCATCATCATCATCATTATTGTTGTTGTTGTTAATATTATTATTCTAATTATCATTGTTATTATTATCATTATTCTTACTATTATTATTTTCGTGATTATCGTTATTATTATTATTATTACTGTTGTTATTATTATCAATATTATTATTGTTATTATTATCATCATTATTATTATTATTATTATTATTATTATTATTACTGTTATTATTATTATCAATATTACTATCATTATTATCATTGTCATTATCATATCATTATCATAATCGTGATTATTATTATTATTATTATTTTCATTATCATTATCATTATCATTATTGTTATTATTCCTTATATAGAAACCATTACTATTTTGATAATTATTATATATTTTATTATTGCTATTCTATTATTATTATTATCGTTATTAATAGTTATTTTAGTTATCATTACTATTAGCATTATTTATATTTTTATCCTTATTATCATTATTATTACTATTATTACAATTACTACAATTATTATTATTATTACCATTAATAATAGTAATAATAATAATAATAATAATAATAATAATAATAATAATAATAATAATAATAATAATATTATTATTATTAATATTATTATTGTCACTTTTACCATTATTATTCATATTATCATCATTATTATCACTATTACTATCATCATTAATATCATTATTCTCATCATCATCATTATCGTTATTATCATTATTTGTATTCTTATCTTCCCATATAATGATATTACCATATCATTATTATTTTGTTGCCATTGCCCTTATGTTTATTAGTATTAGTACCTTGATTTAATATTGTTCTTTTCATTGTTATTTATATTATTAGTGTTGTTATTATTATGTCATTATCATTATCATTGTCATTATCATTATCATTATCTATATAATCATTGTCATCATTATTGTTCTTACTTATCACCATTATTATTGTTTGTTTTATTGTTATTTATTATTATTTTTAATACTGCTTTCTTTTCTTTGAATTGTTATAATTTTTTTATTATCATTATTATAATCATTATTATTATTGTTATTCTTATTGTTATTATTAGTATCATCGTTACTGATATTACTATAACTATTACTATCATTACTAGTAATAATAATAATGATAATTATTATTATTTTATTATCATCATCATTATTAGTATTTATATGATGATTGTCTTTTTATGTTTATTATAATTTATATTACCATTATTATCATTATTATTTTCATTATCATTATAATAGTCATTGTTGTTATCGATATATCTAATTGATATTTTCTCTTCCATTATTACTGTCATTATCATTTTGATCATTATCATTGTTGTTGGTAATTATTATTACTGTCAGTATTATCATTGTTATCATTATCATTATTTTTATCTTTATTACTATTACTGTTATTATTATTATTATCATTATCATTGCTGTTGGTAATTATTATTATTGTTAGTATTATTATCATTATCATTGTTATCATTATCATTATTTTTATCTTTATTACTATTACTGTTATTATTATCATTTTCACTATAATTATCATATTCATCATAATCATTATTACAATAATAGTAATTATCATTATTATTATTATTATTATTATTTCATATTCGATTTTACTTCTGTTGTTTCCTTGTCATTGTTATTGTTCTTGATTTTATTATTATTATAATATATATGAATATTATTGAGTCTTGTATTGTTGTTGTTAATTTTCTTATCATCTTTATCACTATTATTATTGATTATCATTATAATATTAATAATAATAATTTTGTTGTTCTTATTACCGTTATCATTATTGTCATTATTATCATCAATATTATCATTATCAATATCATTATAATTGTCATTGCTATTATCATTATCATTATTATCAGTATTTTTTATTTTTTATTTTTTTATTATTGTTATTATTATTGCTGCTGTTGTTGTTGTTGTTTTTGTTGTTTTGTTATTATTATCATTATTATTATTATTATTATTATTATTATTATTATTATTATTATCATTATTACTACTACTACTGTTATTACTATTATAACCATAGTAATAATATCATTATCTTTATCACTTCTAATAGTAATAGTAATAATAATAATGATAATATTGTTATGATTTTAATTACAATTATCATTATCATTATAATTATTATTATCATCATTGTTACTAATTAATTAATTGTTATTATCATCATTATCATCACTATTATTATTATTATTAATATATTCATTGTCATTATCAATATTGTTGTTAGTAGTAGTAGTATCATTATTTTATCAATAATGATAATGATAATTATTAATATTATTATTATTATCGTTATCATCATCATTATTAGTAGTAGTATGGCTTTTATTATGAATATCATTACTGTTTTAAAAGTTATAACTATTCTTATTATCACTTTTGTTATTAATATTATCACTCATGTTATTATTATTATCATTATTATTATAATTTTAAACTGTTTTTATCATCATTATCATTATTATTATTATTATTATTATTATTATTATTATTATTATTACTACTACTATTATTGTTATTACTATTATTATCAGTATTACCGTAATCATTATTACTATTATCATTATTATTACTAATATTATCATCATCATCATCATCATCATCATTATTACTTTATCAATGTTCTTGCTATTTTCATTATTATCACTATAATAATTGTAATTGCTGGTTTGATTATTATCAAACTTGTTAATTTGTTATTGATTATAATTACCTCGGTCATTATATCGGTCATCATCATATCACCATTATATCGGTCATCATCATCATTACTGTTATGATGATCATCCTCAAGATGATGGTCGTAATAAATATTGCTATCATTATTATCATCATTGTTGTGATCACATGATAATTGTAATAATGATAATAATAATAAAAGTAATGATTATGATAATAATGGTAATAATTTTGATAATAATAACAATAAAAATAGTAATCCGAAGAAATAAAAAAAACACAGCAACAATAATAATAACAATGATGATGATAATAATAATAATAATAATAATAATAATAATAATAGCAACAACAACAAAAATAATAATAGTAATAATAGTATCAATTCATAAAAAAAATAATGATGATGTTGACGAAAATACTACTACTACTACTGCAACTACTGAAAATGAAAAAGAAAATGAAAAAGAAATAGAAAATGAAAATTAAAATTAAAATGAATAATGAATATAATGATAAATATAATAATAATAACAACAACAATACTATTACTACTAACATAATAATAACAATAATGATGATGATATAAATAAGAATGATAGTAAAAAGAATAATAACATTGATAATAATAACAATGACAATAATAAAACTATTATTGATAATAATAATAATAATAACAACTATAATGAATATTAACAATTACAATAATAATAATAACTGATTTAATAATAATGATAATAATCATAATAATAATAATAAAAAGAATAACAATAACAGCAATAATAACAATATTCATAACAATGCTTATAATAATGAAAATAATATTATATCTAATATTATAATCGTTTTTATTGTTACTGTAATATAACCATTATTATCATCGTTATTACCATCACAATTATTATCACCATCATTATTATCGCAATCATTATCACCATTATCATTTGATTATTGATCTTTGATCATTGTCATTTTCACTATTATTGTCATTATAATTATCAGTATCCATATCAGTATCTTTATCTTCATCATTATTACTCTTACCCTCATTGTCTTCATAATCATTGTCATTTGATGATTATCGTCATCACCATTATCATCAAAGATCACTCTAATCTTAATAAATCCTATGCATGAGGGAGGGAAAATTTATCTCAAAATTCCCCCTAGTTCAACAGCAGTCAACAAGGTTTCGCTTGTTATCTACCTCAATGCATGACGGTTATACTTTAATGCTATTGAGGTAGACAAGCATGAACCAAGTTATCATTCAGTTGCAACCGTCTGGTAAAAACTTAAAGGTATTAGAAAATATCAAAATCTCCTGCAGATGTTTAATTTTATTATTATTGTATCAATAATCGGCTCTATCAACTATCAAGGTTTCTTTTGTTATACGACGGAAAAAATGCGCCAGTGGTGGGGATGCTTCAAGGAATCTTACATGTGCAACGCCTGTCCTCTGAAAGTGCTTCCCTTGATTGAGCTCACAAAGCAATTTCCTTCTGGCGGGCGAGGATGAGGCTGGGACCGAAGGGATTTCATGTCGTGGGACTTTGACTTCTTTTATTGTCCAAGTATTTTTTTTTTTTTTTTTCAATACGCGGTACATTTTCCTTTTATAGATAAATAGATAGATAGATAGATATAGAAATATATACACATTTACATGTACATATATATGTGTGTCTGTGCGTGTGTACGTATATATATACTTATATTAGTATTTACAGACACATCACAAACACATGTTTATGTATATGTATCTGTGTATGTGTGTGTGTGGGGGGGGGGGGGAGTCTCTGCCCATGGCTGCCCAGACATTCTCAATGAGACAGAGATCTGGTGATCTGGATAGATGTGGCACAGCGTGGTCTCGGGGTGTTGCCGAAATCACGCCTTCATGACAATACTTGTGTGGATGGGGCTGTTCTCCTGGACGAGTTAAAATGGCTCCAGAATGGTTAACACCATGGCCATCTCGTCCAGGAATTGCAAGTAGGCATACCTCGTAAGTCTGCCGGGCTCAACATCCATCAAACTCAAACTGCACAGCAATTTCTGACAATTTGCATGCTGTTGCCAGTTGTAAAAGGCTATTAGATTGAACACCTTTATACATTGGTTAAGCAGGAGCAGTAAAAGGGTACAATGGCTGTGACTCTTTTTATTTAGAAGAGTACCAGTAACACAGAGATATGGCAACACGACAAGTCTTGGTAGGGCTGAGTGCGGGTAGTCGCGGTTAGCCCAGTGAGGGGGGCGGAAGGCTGGGGAGAATGACCGGAGACCTCCCGCCTGAAACCATAGGCTGGGTGGCCTACCTTGACCGAACAAGCGCTAGGCAGGAACTCTCTGTGACCTGGGTCAACCTTGGCCTTAAATACCCGGGAGTGGCGTGGGGACGGCTTGGGTAAGCGCTCGAGAAGCCACGTGGCCAGTAAGCAGCCGCGTGGTATGTACACGGTATATTGCTTGGCCACCTTCTAACGCCTCGCCCTCGAGGCGCCTTAGATTTGTCTCAAGGGTGACCCAACTTGGCTGGTTCTTGACTTGTTAATCACTTCGTTCTCGCGTGTGCTGTCCCTGGTGCATCTTCGTGGCTGCTCGTCTTTGTTGTCATCTCCATCCTGGTCCCTTGTAAATCTGTGAGGTTTTCAACCTCCTCCCCCCCCCCACACTATACCCACTACCTACCCCCCCCCCCCTTTCTTGCTCCAATCCTTCTATCCCTCTCGTCCCCTTATCCGCACCCTCTTCCTGTCCCCTCGCTTTTTCTCTTCTCTCTCTACTTCCACGGTAGCTTCTTCCTCTTTTTCTTTTCCTTGCTTGTTCTATCTTTTACCACTATCCCTACTCTATCCTGCCTCCATCCTATCCTTATCCTGCCCTGTATCCTGCCGCATTTCCCCCTCGTACCCCTCTTATTCGCACCCTCTTCTTGTTCCTTCGCTTTTTCACTTCCTTCTGCTTCTACGCTAATTTCCCACTTTTCCATTCCTTTTTCCCGTTTACCCTACCTTCTACCTTTAATCCTATCCTCTCCTGCTCCCATCCTATCCCTATCCTACCCAGCATCCTGCCGAAATCCACAGGGCGAGTCGAGCACAGCCGGACCACTTCCCTCTGCCAGCCTCCTTTTTACGCATTTTATATCTGTACCACGCTGGCTCTTCTTTGTACATGTTTTACTTTAATTTACATCCTTTTTGTATTGTTTTTAAATAAACTTTTGAGATCCTTAGTTATCCGTGCATAGTTTACGAAGATTTTGATGTGCGGATAACAGACATCCACATCTGCTGCGTCTGCATCTTTCTTTTCATGTGCTTTTTTTATCTTTTGTATTTTAAGCTCCGCTTTATTTTTGTATGGTTTCTTTTTACTTATTCATAATTTTAATATCTCTTTTAAGGCGAGAGAAAGTTACTTATTTTAATATTTTTATCAATGAATCGCAGCAGATTCTTTTACGTCTTATTTTACCATAACTATAATTCTTTAACTATTTCTTTTAATGTTTAATTGTCTTTGTGATTGGTTTTTCTTTTGTACATTTTATTTTTTTAAAACCATTCTTATTTATTGTTCTATGCAATTTATGTGCTACGCTGACGTCCGTGGGGGTTAATGTAACCCCCACGTTCATGCTAAATAAAGGAAGTGGATACTCTGACTGTGCTTTGACTACCCTTTGGATTTACCTGTCTGGATTTTACACCGTGGATGCCGAAACAAGGTTGTACTGCCCCTTTTACTTGCCCAGGTGTATTTAGGCTGGACGTGCCATTTTACTATTTTACATTCACTGTGAACCATGTGTGCTCCTTCGACTTTTTCTTTTTTACTTTCTCTGAATTTTACTTACTTTTATCTTGTCCTTTGACTGTTTACTCTTATTCATGCTCATACCTTTTACTGTCTTTTACTTGCCCTTTTACTTTTTCCCTCATTTTACCTTTTACTTGTTTTTCTTAGATGTTAGTTCTTTTTATTGTTTTAAGCCCTTCTGGCATGCTTTGTTTTTCTTAAGCCCTTCTGGCGTACTTTTATTCAGTCTTAAGCCCCTCTGGCAATTGTCTTTTACTTATTAGTTTGTTTTACTTTGGTGCCTTATGCACGGTTCTTTTTTTTTCATTTTAGATTTTGTATGTTTTTGTCATGCTTCTTCGTATTGGTCACGCTCCTGGTAGGCCTGCATCTCCGGGGATAATTGGCTTGTGAGGTCGTGTGGGTTCTGAGCCTTCAGCCTGGTCCCCTCACCCCCTTTTTCGAGGAACGAACGGGGCCCCCTCATTTTCCTTGGCCCCTAAGCCTGAAGCTTCCCGCCTCACGGGTGGCCTCTTTTGGGTTCCTCTCTCATATAACCTTACAAATCCATCTGTCCTCGACATCCACACGTCCTCGAAGGTCTCTCACAGGTTCTCCTTGACTTCGGACTCGTCCTCGTAGTCCTCGACCAGGCCTAACTCGGCGCCTTACTCGCCCAATGCACGTTCCCGCAGATCTCATCCAGGTCCTTCTCGGCTGCTTGCTCGTACCGACGTCCTTGCTGTCCTCGTCAGGATCACAGGCGTCCGGCAGGAAGCGTCCTCTTCGGGTGACGAGCTCCTGGAGGTTGAGTGGATCTGAGGCGTCCAGGCAGCGACCGTCCACAGCATCATGGGGCGTCTGGCACCTGCTCTGGCGAGTTCCTGGTCCTTCACTGGATCTACGGTTTCTGGCGATCTTCCGGTTTCCACAGCGTCTGAAGGTGACCGTTTCTGCAGCAGGGCCTCCTTCGGTGCCATGACAGATATCGTGAACCAGATTATACACATAAGGGCCAAGAGAGTAAGAGATAAAAGAGACAACAGAGAAGAGGGGATGTTAAGCGCCACTAGCCGATTATTTGTATAATTTGCAGTTTTTATGGTTCAAATTTTCGTTATTTTCGTCTTTTTTTTTTCATTTTGTGTTTTATTTCACAATATCAAAGAAGAAAATAGAAGAGAGAGAGACGGCAGTAGCGGTCCGCAAAGACCTAGCTTGAACTACCAAACCGTCTCTCGATAGAATGAGGATAAGTAAGGGAAACGACAACGGCAATCCGTAAGGATTTACTTGAACCAATTGTCGTAACGCAGAAAAGAAATGTATGTCACAAGTCACACATCACGACTGACAAACTCGCGGGAGTGCGTGAGCGTGTATGTGTGTGTGTGTGTGTGTGTGTGTGTGTGTGTGTGTGTGTGTGTGTGTGTGTGTGTGTGTGTGTGTGTGTGTGTGTGTGTGTGTGTGTGTGTGTGTGACAGTTAATGAGAGTAGACCTGACATGGATTGCCTAACACAGAAATTAACATTCATTTTACACAAATGCAATAAACTAGCTATAGTAGTAATACAAAATTATTTCAAGTACTACATTGAATTTAACATTTAATGATATGCGACAGAATGGCGCACTAATGAATGGTGACGTGAAAACAATTCGCGGCCTCACGCTAGCGAATCTTCTCGGGGAACAATCTGCCGAGGTATTGTTAACTGCACATGCAACTTCATTAACGGGGGGGGGGGGGGTCTATACCCCAAGAATACCGTATTTCATGAAGCGAAACGAGCTGGGAAAATTTATAAATAACCCACTCTAGCTGCGAGTCTGTGATGATAATATGCCCTACGGGTATTTATCATGAATCACAAATCGATGGGATTTACCCAAACATAGCAGTGACGTCTAAAGTGTGAGCAGTGTGTGATTAATATGCGAATGAGTGCCTAACGGTGCGCAGTGTTATGTAGCGACTATGTTCGACGTGACTGTTTCACCCCCCGTGTTACTAGTGTGTTTCACCCCCCGTGTTTCATTTCGGAGACAATAAATGCAAACAGTAAGATTCTTTCTTATGTCCTACTCGTAATGATCAGCCGAACAGAGAACAAACGATCACGGGTGTCACCGTTCATATAAACAAAACACAAGAGCTTGAATCTCCTAAAACATCAAGGAGAGTAATTAATTATATTCATATGAACTTCATCCCCCCTCATATATATATATATATATATATATATATATATATATATATATATATATATATATATATAAAGTGCCCCTCCGGAATTCCCGGAAAACTTGAAATTCAAGCTTTTCATTTTCCAGTCATGGAAATTTACAGTGAGTCGCAGTTTCTTTCATGTAAAGCGTCTGTGTCATGATACAAAATGCAAAGAGTCTTTGTTTCATGTTACACACTAGGTACCGAAGATTAATTTGTTTTGTCACACACATTATATTCACTGTTGCTCTGGTTGTACCATCTATTCTAATAGTTTAACGCTTGAAGACAAGTACTGAGGAGAGTTTATTGTAGATTATTGCATCAAAATAATAATAGTTTATAAAAAAGGGATCTGAGAAATAAAGCTTTCATCATCCATTTTAACCTTTTATTGTATACCTCTTAAAAACTGGTGTCATATTTTGTTTAAAATGCATCCTTGAAAAGTTTGTTTTTTTTTTCAATAAAAGTCCTGTAAAAGTCCTCAAACTTAAGATATGTGTGTTTGCATACATATATACATGCATACATACAAACAGATATATATACAAATGTGTGTATGTGTGTGTGAATATATATATGTATATATATATATATATATATATATATATATATATATATACATATATACATATACATTATTTATATATATATATATATATATATATATATATATATACACATATATATGTTATATATATTATATATATACATATATATGTTATATATATTATATATATATACATATATATATAGATATATATATATATATATTCACACACACATACACACATTTGTATATATATATATATATATATATATATATATATATATATATATCAGTTTGTATGTATGCATGTATATATGTATGCAAACACACACATTTGAAGTTTGAGGACTCCAGATGAATCTCCTTGATGTTTTAGGAGATTCAAGCTCTTGTGTTTTGTTTATATGAACGGTGACACCCGTGATCGTTTGTTCTCTGTTCGGCTGATCATTACGAGTAGGATATAAGAAAGAATCTTACTGTTTGCATTTATTGTCTCCGAAATGAAACACGGGGGGTGAAACACACTAGTGACACGGGTATTGAAACAATCACGTCGAACATAGTCGCTACATAACACTGCGCACCGTCAGGCGCTTTCTTTTTTTTTTTTTTTTTTTTTTTTTTGCGACGTGGAGGAAGACAAATAGATGCTGGTGTCTAGATGCCCCTGGCAGCCCCGACAGCCTTGTAGGTTCAGGAAAGCCTCGTCTGCGGGCAATGAGGGCGGGCAATAGTCGTGCCCCGTGCGGCACGTGCTCTCGCTCCGGCTCGCACCCATGCCGCTCGCCTATTCTGCCACGTCCACGCACCCAGGGCCTCTCTGCCGGTACTGTGTGGCGAAATTGGGCGGCGCCCAAAGTTCCTAAAAAACATTATACAAGTTCGCATATAATGTTTTGCACTGATTTACCTCTTATGTGTCCACTTTTATTACGAATAGTTCGCTTACCGAGGATTCGCGGGAGGAGGGTATGTAGACAATAACAGTGTCTTTAGTTCTAGCACGAGAGCAAGCCTATTGTTCTCTCTGTTCAGTGGTCAGAGTAGCAGGACCGTTTTCTTGCCTTGGCCCTCTCAAGGCGGCATGCCTGCGCTGCCCTCGAATCTCCACTCTTTCCATTCATTAATGTTTGTTTCTCGGTATAGCGCTACTATTAATGTGCTTTTCTTCGTGTTTCGTTACGATGCGGTGTCACCACTGATTATTTGTTTTAATGTATATCTTATTTACAACCCATTAGAAACATTCATGCTAGTTTAGTCATTGGCTTACATATATACATGCATACATACACACAGATATATATACAAATGTGTGTATGTGTGTGTGTGAATATATATATACATATACATTATATATATATATATATATATATATATATATATATATCCATATATATGTTATATATATTATATATATATATATATATTCATGTATATTGTATTTATCTATATATATCCATATATATATATACATATATAATTTATGTATATATATATATATATATATGTGTGTGTGTGTGTGTGTGTGTGTGTGCGTGTGTGTGTATATATATATATATATATATATATATATATATATATATATATATATGCGTGGCTGCATATGTACGTGGTGTGCGGGTGGTATCCATCGCAAACGCCAAAGCCTCTCGTGAATAATTCTGCTTTATGACATGTTTAACACAGACTGAGATTTGGATTATTCGGTTTGTTTCAGTGTCTGAGTAGCATTTCTGACTGATGGAATATGAATGTAAACTCGGATTACCGTCATGCATACAATATCTAGCAGATGCTTGATGTAACTGCATGCCGCAGTTCCAATATGCATAAAGTGTTCAGTAAATGTTTTGAATCAATGTAATATTTTAGCTTAGGCATTAACAATTATTCACCTTTTATTAAATTGATTAATCTGTAACACTGCTGCCTTCTGCTAGGTCCCTGAAATGGCAATAAATCATTGCAATATCTATGTCTCTTTCCATTTCCGTCGCACATCAACACCTAATCCAGAGGAGTCGTTCTTTCTCTTTTGGCGGAGAAAGGAAACCAA
>NC_061830.1:26466894-26469394 GCF_019202785.1 Penaeus chinensis | reverse complement strand
CAGTTCTATTGTCTGTTGATGTTTGTGGTTGATATTTAGGTTGGTCTACTCACTTTGCCCCAGGAGATGGATTTGTGCCTTTATAAGGGGCACAAAATACCTGAAATATATAAGGACAGCCTAGTCATTGCCGTAGATACCAGAGTGGCCTGGTACTCACGTTAGCTTGATTCAAATGTTAACATCATGTAGATTACGAATGATATTACCCAGCAGGTCAATTCTAGTGGTTTCTAATGACTTAATAGTTTTCAGTGAACTTAGAGAATTTGAAAACAACTATTATATCGTGGGTGGTCGATAGTGCAAATTCTAAAGCTTTATCAATATCAAAAAGCTCAGCAAGAAAGATCGATGCATGATTCGGCAGTCTGAACTTCAACACACTCATCTGTTTTGGAGCCGTCGGTATATATATATATATATGAAAAAGGTAGATATTTGATAAAGATCTCTCTGAGCCTCTGGCGTACCTGCATCTCCGGCGCCATGGACTTATCTGATGGAAGCAAAGCTTTCATGATGGTGAAATTGTGGGTTTCTAATGGCGCTATATTTGAATGAACCAAGGTATCGAAAGATCTATACTGACTTTCTCGACGAGGTGGTGGAGTCGTATGACAAAGGGCCTAATGCCTCAACTGCCATTAGGATGGTAACCCACCTTTGCGGCAGAGGTCAGTGCTAACTGCAAAGGGGAGGTCCTCCTGACTCCACCTCAAGAAACTTGATTCTAGTACACTTCAGGGCTCCAAGACACCCGTGCAAACAAGCATTCTGTACAACATTCAAACATTTCCAAATTGAGTTCGATGCCGAATCATACAAGATTGACCCATAATTTACTTTAGATCTTTTTTAATTGTATTTACACATAGATGGTTCTGCAAGTGCTTAGTCACCAAGGAGTCAGTTATTAGTCTTACCTATCTCACCTGTTTACCCTTTTCCTCGACTTTTGGAAAGGGTCTTTTGCATTATTTCATTGTCTTAAATGTTATCGAGATTTTTATAACAATTTGATAATCATAACATCAATAACAATAATAAGAGTATCGATTTCAACTGTATTAAAAACAAAAAACGCATTTTCCTGCCAGTTCAAGGAATTGAGAAATCAGGATCGGTCACTAGGGCTTACTGATAAACTCCTTGCTGGCTGAGTACATCTGGAGCCATCTGTATGTAACAAAATTCACAAGAAAAATACAGGGGCAGAATATAAATTCATGGCGATTGGGTTAATCAGCTTCACTACTTGCTCACCTCTACCATCCACTATTGACTAGCATTTGGTATCAACCTCCGTAGGATGTTTATGCTGGATTGATACAGCTATTTTATCATCCAATTTAGTCAGATGATTCAATTAATATTGAATTCTGTGACAGTTTATGCAAGTTCAGCAATTTATTTACCTTTAGCTGCAAGCTGTTGGCTGACATTACTTGCTCTAGGGGTGACGTTAGTTACTGCTGCAGCATAGGAGTTTGTGTCAAACTTTCCACTTTCCTCTTAGCTTCAGTATAACTAACTTCGTGTTTTCTTTCATATGCTAATGTCTGTTTCCTTCTTCAGGCTTCTGCACTAAGCAGAGCCTGAAGTGAATTTATTTCAGACTTTGGCAATGCATCTTAATGAGCTGTGTTCGATTTTTTTTTTTTTTTTTTTTTTTTTTTTTTGCATCTATTACAGTGGATTAGCCTTTGGATGTAAGTCCTTACTTGGACTGTCCAGTTTTTGTTTGCACATGCAATTAACGTCCACTACGTCTCGATCCTTCATGCTCTTGAGAATTTCACTTTCTTCTATCGTTTCTCAAATACCTGTGAACAATTTGTCCCTTACAGGTATTTGGGCCAAAAGGGATAGTTACTTTAACTCTGAGATCATGAAATTGCAGTTGCCTAAGTAAATCCTTAATCTGGGAGTTATATTGTACTTTTACAAGGAGGCTTCCATCACGCAATTTTTTGACAAAATCAAAATCGCCGTCCACTTAACCATCAAGGACCTTTTTGATGATAAAGGGGTTCATGTTCAAAAAACTATTAATTTTTATTCACGCACTAAACGTTCGCAAACCTCTTCTAGGTTTGTCATTAGCGGGGCTTCCATAGTTCGGAGGCGAGTTTGTCGTAGAGCGGTCATGGGTCGCCCTCCCTCCTTGAGGAGAAGGGGTAGTCGGGAAGCATCCATCCTAGGTTTCGGACCAGGTCCGAACTCTTGGCCCAAAGCTTAACATCAATAGCTAAGAGCATGGTAGTTTTCCGTCTTCTCCCCCCCACCCCTAGTGGTATCCTAGCTCCTAGTTTTCCGTCCCCCCCCCCCCCCAGGTGAATACGGGAGCCCACAAGGGCGGCAGGCTCAGAGAAGTCACACGAAGATAGGAAATTAAGTAAAAAATATGCTCTCAAAGGACTCCCAGTACTCAGGACCTCCCTTCCCAGGCGCCAAAGCTCGCAAGGGCTATCCTGAGGTGGAAGAGTTTGAGGTGGGC
>NC_061830.1:26434394-26436894 GCF_019202785.1 Penaeus chinensis | reverse complement strand
AAAACTGGTAATGTACAATTTGCGTGAAAATTGTGCATTTCGGGCTGTAACTCTCTACGGTATTGGACTTAGAAAATAAATAAATCTCTTTTTTTTTCTCGGAGACTTCAACGCCATCCAAGTAACGAGACTTGGTTGGAAATGCGTTACTTGGTTATTTTTATAACCATGTTCACATTGGTTTTAACACTGTCTGTGGCGGCTCGTATGGCTTTGGTTGCGGATTATGAAGTCGCACTAGAGTCATGTGGGCGAGGCGCGAATGGCGGGTGAAGCACCAGCCTCGTGCGGGTGCACAGCGAGTACGCCCGCATCGTTGGTGGAAGCGGAGCCCGGGACGTTTCATCCCAGTCAATGGCAGCATCGTAGAGTTCCCCACGTCCTTGTTCCGTGGTAGAGGAAGCAGGCATGTGGCCTCAACCACTCGGCGCCCGAGGACGATGTCAGTCCAGGCGAGATCGACCTTAGAGTGGGCGAGTGCGCAACCGTACACTACAACTATCATTATTAAATTATCATTATCATTATTTTTATTATTATTATTATTATTATAATAACAATAATAATAATAATTATTATTATTATTACTTTTATCATTATTATTATTATTATTATTATTATTATCATTATTATTATTATTATCATTATTATCATTTTCATTATCAGCATCATTATTAGTATACTTTTCAATATCATTATCATTATTACCATCATTGTTATATTTACTATTGTTATCCTTATCACAATGCCGCCGGGAAAATGAACAAACAATGGGGAAAATGCTATGCCTATTTTCTATATTTTTGGTAAAATGTCTGCCCATAGATGGTTCTGCTGGTGCTTAGCAACAAAGGAGCCAATTAGTAGACCTTGTGACCGTACCTGATTTGAATTGGCGGGAAAAACGTATATTTTAATAGTGCTATGAATAACGATTGTGTTATTTTTATTGTAAATATTATTATTATAATGTTTTTAACATTAGTAACATCAAAATAAGAGAACGTAAAATATTTCGCAAATCAAAGAAAAGGGTAAGCGGGCGAGACAGCCATTACTCGCAAGTGGCTTATTGGTGACTTAGTACAAGTGTAACCATCTATGTGTAAAAACAATCAAACAAGTACTCACAGTGGGTATAGCATGTACGTACACGTCATACGCGTCGGCATTGGGTTAAAATTGTCATAATTTCTACCATTGTCATCATTAATTACCCTTTCATTATTTTTATTATCATTATCATAATTGTTATTATAATCATTAATATCAATACTATTATTATTATGTTGCTGTTGTTGTTGTTGTTGTAGTTGTTATTGTTATCAACATCAACAATAACAACAATATTATCATCATTACTGCCATTATCATGATTATTATAATGATTATTATTATTATTGTTGTTATAATAATAGTAATAGTTATAATAGTAATAATAATAATAATAATAATAATAATGACAATGATAATAATGATATTAATAATATTAATAATAATAATGATAATAATAATGATGAAAATAATAGCAATGATAATAATAATAATAATAATAACAGCAATGATAATAATGATAATAATAATAATAATAATAATAGTAATAATAATAATGATAATAATAATAATAATAATGATAATAATAATAATAATAATAATAATAATAATAATAATTAGTACTATTATCACTATCATTATTTTTTTAAATTTCATTATCATTATTATCATTGCTATTGACGTTATCATTATTACTATCATCTTTATCATTATTATTATTATTATTATTATCATTATTATTATTATTATTATTGTTTTTGTTGTTGTTGTTGTTATCATTATTGTTATTGATATTGTTGTTGTTATTGTCATCATGTCATCATCATCATTATCATAACATCAATAATTATAATAATAATGATAATAATGTTCAAAGTAGTATTAGTAATAATCATAGTGGCAATAGTGATGATTATAATAATGATAATAACAACATTGATGGTAATTATGAAAATAATAATAATGATAACGATAATGATAAAAGTAACAAATTTAATAATAATAATAATGATAATGATAATAATGATAAAAGTAATGATGATGATAATGATAATATTATTGATGATAATTGTGATAATGACGATAAAATGGCATTAATTGCAATAATAATGAAAATAATGATGATAATGATCTTAATAATAATGATAACGATAATGATAACAATAATGGTAATAATAATGATAATGATCATGATGATGATAATGATAATAATAATAATAATAATAATAATGATAATAGTAATGACAGTAATAATGATATTGATTATAACTATAATAATGAAACTAGAGATAAATATTATGATAGCGCTAACAATAATAATGATAATAAAGATTCAATAGCAACCAATTTATAACCAAAACAACAGCAATAAAATAATATTACATATGATAAGAAAAACTCCCTGAAGATATCAGTCAGACGCATGAATGCAAATGCACCTTCAAGG
>NC_061830.1:26414394-26426894 GCF_019202785.1 Penaeus chinensis | reverse complement strand
TGTGTGTGTGTGTGTGTGTGTGTGTGTGTGTGTGTGTGTGTGTGTGTGTGTGTGTGTGTGTGTGTGTGTGTGTGTGTGTGTGTGTGTGTGTGTGTTCTTACTTTGTTTCGCTACGGGAGAAAAGCGAAGCTCAGATTGCACCGTCTGCTATATTTAAATTATCGTAAAACTTTTTAAATTGATGCACATTTTTGACATACCAACATTGCTTGGAAGATTGTTCTATATTTCAACTTTTGATATCTTTCTCGCTTCTTTTTACTTTCAACGTTTTACTGTGTCCTCTTGACCTTCTTGCGTTCAAAATTATAAAGTCATTTTTGTCTAACTTCACCCTTCCTGCAACATAATTGAACATCATGTCACCCGTTTTCCTTATTTCTTCCGAAGTAGTAAGCTTTTTTTCTGCAGTTTATCTTTACAGCTCATATCTCATTAATTAGGTGCCAATTTTGTGGCTGCTCTTTGAACTATATTTTTTTTAAGTGTGGCTGTAGTGATCTTCTTTACCATACATTTGTCCACATACACGAATGCTCTCTTAAGGTTGACTATCAACCCTAGCATTTATATATAATCATTTAGGCCTAGGTTCCTGTTTATGATTATTCCAAGACCTTTCTCCCTATCTGTTAGGCTATATACTGCGTATTCTAATTGGTATGGGTATAGTGGGTTATTTGTGCTCTCTCCGAACCTGACTACATGGCATTTAATGGTGTAGAATTCCGTTTTCCATGTTCCATATGATGAATAAGTTCTTGATGTCACTTAGAGGGTATTGGCATGAGCCATCGTCTATCATTGTTGTTTTTTTTTTTTTTTTTTTTTTTTTTTTGATAATCTCGTGTCATCTACAATCATATTCAGGTAAACTACCTGGGCTTGTTTGACCTTAACCATTGATGACAATAGTAAACATAAGCGGCGCCAAGTCCGATCCTTGAGGTACTCCGCTAGTTAGTCGTCGCCATGTAGTGTGCTTCCTTCTAATTACGGTTCTCACCTGTCTTTCATGAAGGAAACCTTTACTTCATCCGAGGGAATTATCTTTCATTCCACCAAGGTGTTATAATTTTCCAGATAGTTCTTTATGAGAGACCTTATCAAATGCTTTCTTAAAGCCTACGTATACATAATCCACCCAGCCGTCCCTAAAGCTAAATTGTTTATTTGATAGCATATTGTGTTTTCAAGTACGTTAACATTTCTTAATTATCCTTTCTAAATGCTTCCATACTACACTAGTTGACGAAAATGGTCTATAATTTAGAGAGTTTTGTCTGTCATATATCAAGTGTAACATTAACGAGTTTCCAATCAATTTGGTAGTGTTCCTTGTCTCACAGAATTTTGGAATATTATCAATAACGGAGTACATAGTTCTTCAGCACATTCCTTTAGAACCCAATTAGAAATCTCATCTGACCCCTCTGCTTTAGTCCTATCTAACTCTTTTATTAGGTCTTTTATTTCGTTCTTTATGAGTGTGTTATTTTCGATATTCTGATTTACGTTTGTATGGTTACTACTTGCCATTTCAAAGTATGGGTCCTGAGCAAACACAGACTGAAATTTCTCAGTGAGAATTTCACACGTTTCCTCCTTAGTATACGCGATGTTATTGTCTCTGATGGTGTTAATTTGAACTCTACTTTTAGTTTTACTATTTATATAGTTAAAGAAGAGTGCCTCCCTCATGGATTGGGTAGACTCATTTCTTCCAACGTTATACCTTTCATACTCTGCCTGAGATCTATGTCTCTTGAACCGTTTCTAAAGAAGCTGTATATTTTCTTGCATTTATTATTGAATCACTATTGGCCATTTCTTGCTTCAGTTTTGAATCTTGAAACATTTTTTTCTACTTCCTTTTAATTTAAACATTTTTACTCCCTTTTAAATGACCCTTTTAACAGAATGTCACATATCAAGGTTCTCTTCGTTCATTACATTTGCAAAGACCTATTACAAATTTGATACCTGTGATTCAGAGTGAGAATTACCGTAATATATTTGTGGTTCTTTACTATTTTTCTGTAGATCTGTCTTCGGTGTCAATATACAAACATGTAGTAGCAGCGGTCGAGACTCCAGGAATGTGAAGTTGCACAGTAAATGGAATTAAGATGAATAGGAATTTTAGTGATACGTGTAGATAGGTGATGGCACTGTAATGGCTCTATTTGCGGTGGTAGGTATTACCTATGTGGATGGAAGGTGGGAACTTGATTAATTCCTGAGATTGGAGACTGGAATTGTTTTAAAATGAACTGCTGATCATTATATAAATATTAATTCGTGTGAGAATAAAGCACAGACGTTCTAGTAAGACATCAAACTAAATCCGGTCATACCAAGACCTGAAGGGCCCAAGTTCCAGATAAAGTTAGGATCTCACCTATGCATACCCCCCTAACGGAAGCCGCCTTGCCGTGGTGGGGGGGCTTGAGGTCCCAATGATATGGTGACCCGGACCAGAGGGCTACCTATACTGGAGGGGTCACCAGTGAGGGATGAGACAAATGGCTTCCTGGTGCACCAAGGCCTGTGAGAGGGGATGGTGCACCCACCTCTGGTTCATTCCATCTTGGACCAGGGAGAACTCTCCCACGTGTCTTTGCCGTGCATGGCGTCCTGTATTACCAGAAGACAAGAGTCCTGGAGGTTGAGCGATGCTGCATGCTGCGCCCTGCAGCTAGCAACAAACCTCTTTGGTCCTCTATTCTGGTTAGACGGGTGGCTTGATCAAGGCCCGGTCAAGTCAATTGGCTGGTCAAATATGGCTAGGGTCAAGCAGGCACTGTCCAGTCGGTAGCGCATAGGTCCCGCGACTACCATCAGCACTGTAACAGTGACTGCATATATTTCCTCACTACCCCTGTGGCTGTTGGGAAAATTGAGCCCCAACTATAGCTTCCCCTGAAGCTATAGTTAGATTTATAATTTGTATGATTTCTGCAAATTTACAAAGAACTTGCTCTCTCCCTGACGACCTTCGCAGTCCCCTGGCCAATCCCTCTGGAACATCACATATTGTCACTCTGGAACCTTACCAGATTCCAAAGAGCAAGAATGGGAATATTAATGGTTCCCAAGCTCCCAAACCAGGTAAGGAGGAGAAAATTCCTTCTCAATCCTTTAAGGAAATCTTACCTGGTAAATATGAAAGTGTATCATATAGTAAATACCTAGTAGTGAAGACCATTGATGGTGTATCTATCATGGATCTTGATATTTTTGAAGTACATCGGAAGACAGTTGAGTTATGTCAACGTGATCCTCGCATCACCCAACAGCGAGATGGTAGCCTGATAGTTGAGGTTTCGTCACCAGACGAGAGTGACCGTCTGCGTGCGATATGGAATTGTATTTTCCCGAAATATGATGAGGTATTCTGAGGAGAAACAGTTAGAACTTAAGAATTTTAATGTGGTGGCAGTAAAACGTTTTAAGAAGAAAGTTGATGGTTTCGAACAGTCTACACCAGCTCTCCTGACTTTTGAATCATTAGTCCTACCTGAATCGGTTAAATTGGCATGGTACCACCTCAAGGTAAAGCTATATGTGCCCAACCCTATGCGGTGCTTTCACTGCCAGGGTTATGGGCATGGAGCCAACACTTGTCGTTTTAAGGAAAATGGACAACCAAGAGTGTTTGTGAACTGTGGTACAACAGTTCATTAAGGAGGTGACAACTGTCCAGGTCCAATATGCTGTTACCACTGCAAAGAAGATCATGGAGCTTCTTCTAAGCAATGTAAACAGTACAAGTAAAATATATTGGTAATAAGGAGCAAGGAGAAAGTTAGTTTTGCAGAAGCAAAGCGACGTGCTCGTGTGCTGTTTGCACAGCCTGGTAAGTCCTTTGCCTCAGTTCAAGCCCATCCTCCTTCCCGCCATCTCTTACCCGCCAATACTTCTAACACCACACACGCTGCCACTACCTTTAAACCTCAGTCTGCAAATGCTGAAAGTGACTCTGGTGAGTTGTTCCATCAGAAACGGAGTAGGAGTGAAGGGTCTATTGAGAAGACTCCTCCTCCCAAAGTAAGGTCTTTGGAGTCATCAGTTAAGGCTCCATAGACCTCAACGGTGACAGCTTCAGCTGCCACCACATTCACAGGGGCCTCTGCAGCTAGGCAGAATGCTCCTGAAGTAAAGGCTCAGGTGCACCCTTTGCACAGGCAGAGAAATTCTGAGCCTGTTCAAAAGACTCCTCATAGAGTCGGGTCTTTGGAGCCAACAGGCAGGGCTCCTGAGGCCACCACATCCACAGGGGCCTCCGGTGCTAGACAGAATGCTCCTGAACCGAAGGCACAGGTTCGTCCTTTCCCCAAGCAAACAAATTCTGAGCCTGTCCAAAGGAAGCCTGTGGAAACTAGTTCCACAGGTAAACAACCCATCAAAAGGTACTCCTAAGATGCTGGAAAGGGACAGCCTAAAGGTGTGGGGCGGGCATTAACCACAGGTGCTGCCAAACACCTTATGAAGTAGTTTGTCAACCAGAAGAACTGGATGCCCTAATCCAATGGAATTGTCAGGGAATTCATGCAAAATGGGAAGAACTGCAACATCTGATAGCTTCATGTAATCCAGTTTGTGTATTCCTACAAAAGATTACGACCAGGGAAAATCGTACTATTTCCCTAAGAGGATTCCAAGTTCAAGCCCATTATGGAACCTTTGAGAATGGACCTCATGGAGGAGTAGCAGTGATGGTATGTCAGGATATTCCCTTCGAGGCCATCCACCTGCAGACGACACTACAGGTGAAGGCTGTGAGAATAGGCTTGACACGACCTTACACTGTTGCATCCATCTACCTCTCTCCACATAATATCAACATAGATGATTTGGAAGATCTACTTAAGCAGTTGCCTCATCCATTTCTACTCTTGGGAGACTTCAATGGTTGGCATCACCTCTAGGGAGACACTTTGTGCAACCCTCGGGGGAGGGCCTTGGAGTCCTTGTTCTCAAGAGTAGATGCAGTTTTACTGAACAGTGATGCACCCACACATTTCCAAATTCAAACTGGGACATTCTCCAAAATTGACCTGTCAATTGGTTCACATGATTCACAGTTGAAATTCACTTGGCAGGTCCTGGAAGACTTAAATGGAAGTGACCCCTTTCCAATACTTTTGGAGGTGAATGGTATTCCAGCCAATGGAGTGCAGAGATGGCGACTTGAACATGCAGACTGGAATCATTTTAGATCAACTGCAGTATTGCAAGGATCTGTGAATGATTTCCAGTGTGTTCAAGATGCTGTTAATCACTTCACATCACGAATTCACCTTGCAGCAGAAGCATCAATTCCCAGAAGTTGCGGGCAGTACTGTCGACCTCCAGTACCATGGTGGTCTATTGAATGCCAACAAGCTGTCAGAGCAAATAAAGCTGCATTAAGGCAGTTGAAACGATGCCTAAACGAGGTATGCTTGATCCAGTACAAAAAGACCCAAGCCAAGGCCAGGCAAGTGCTAAAGGAGGCTAGGCAGACATCGTGGAGGCAGTATGTCTCCTTAATTCCTTAATTAACTCTGAAACCCCCATAGCATGGGCATGGGACAAGGTGCGTAAGATCGCTGGAAAGAGCACATCCATATCACCACCTGCTCTGAAGATAGATGGCATAATCCTCACAGACAAAACAGATGTTGCAAATGAGCTGGCAAAATCCATGGCAGAGATCTCCTCTGGAGCATCTTACACTGTCCGATTCTCCACTCTTCGGGCAGAACAGGAACGACACCCAGTGTCGTTCTTCAGTATCATTGCAGCAGAACTTCCATACAACTTGTCATTTTTGCGCAAGGATATGGAATTTTCTTTGCAGTTCTGCCGTAAGAATGCCCCAGGAAGTGACGATATTCCATACTAAATGATATCTCACCTACCAAAGAGCTCCCAAATGTTCCTGTTGGATCTATTCAATAGGATCTATAGGGAGGGCACAGTGCCATCCATATGGAAAGAAGCTATAACCATTCCTGTCCCTAAACCTGGCAGGGATGCTTCTATACCAGGGAATTATAGACCAATTTCTCTCACCAGCTGCATCTGCAAGTTGATGGAGAAAATGGTAAACTTCAGGTTGACATGGCTGCTGGAAAAGGAAAATGCGCTGACCCCATATCAATATGGGTTTAGAAAACTGAGATCAACCACAGATGCACTTGTAAGGATGGAAACTGCAATACAGAATTCCTTCACACAGCGATGTCATATGTTAGCAGTCTTCTTTGACCTTGAAAAGGCTTATGATACTACTTGGAAGCATGGCATACTCATGAAGCTGTATGACATTGGTTTAAGAGGAGCATTGCCTACCTTCATACAAAGCTTCCTTGCTAACAGGAAGTTTAGAGTGAGGGTGGGAAACAGCTTCTCTAACCTGGAAGATCAGCTAGAAGGGGTCCCGCAAGGGAGTGTCTTAAGTGTGACCCTGTTTGCCATTACTCTAAATGACATCGTAGAGGACGTTCCAATTGCTGTCTCATGTAGTCTGTATGTGGATGACTTTACACTGTACTGCTAAGGAGAAAGCTTACAGGATGTGCAAGGACACATGCAGACTGTAATAAATCAGGTTGTGCAATGGGCAATATACCATGGGCTCAAATTTTCTCCAAGCAAGACCATGGCTATGCATTTCCACAAAAGAGGAAAGTTCCAATCTTCTCTCTATTTAGGAACAAACCCACTGCATTTTGTCCAAGAGGTAAAGTACTTGGGTCTAATTTTTGACTAAAGGCTTACATGGGTGCCCCACATTAAACAGTTAAAGGTGAAAGCTACAAAAGTGCTTAGTATTTTGCGGGTACTTTCACACCTATCTTGGGGTGCAGACCGAACAACGCTTCTGCGGCTTTACCGAGCACTTATTCGTAGTAAACTTGACTATGGATGTGAGGTTTATTCATTTGCAACTCCCACTGTTCTCTGGATGTTGGACTCGGTTCATAATGAAGCTCTCAGAATCTGTATAGGGGCTTTCAGGTCTTCACCTGTGCAGTCCCTGCATGCCGAGAGTGGAGTACCACCTCTTTCATTACAGCGGGACTACATGAACCTGATTTACTACACGAGACTACAAAGGATTCCGGGATCCCCTACATCCAGATTGGTTTTCAACCCCCTTGAGGATAGACGGTCCTATGGTAGGGGAATGAGGAATCTTGTGGAAGATCTTAATTTAAATCTCACAAAGGTTCTGGCTGTTGGAACTTCTCAAGTCCCCCCTTGGACTAATCAAGTCGAGCTTGATTTGGTCGGAATCGGGAAAAGGGAGAGATCCGAAGCAGAAGTCAGATATATTTTTCTTCAACACACTTCTAACTGCCAAGGATCATGTGCAATATATACAGATGGTTCGAAATCTGAAAATGGTGTGGGCTTTGCAGCAATGAGAAGGAAGGCTGTATCTGGCAGTCTTTTTCGATCAGCCTCGATTTTCACTGCAGTTCACATGCCATCCTTGCAGCAGTCAAAATGACTAGAGATCTTAGAAACCATTCCGTTGTAATATATTGTGACTCGTAGTGCCTTGCAAGCAATCAAGAGCTTGGTGAGGGAGGTTCAAGATTGGCTTGCACTGATGTCAGCACATGTGTGTGTGTGTGTGTGGTGTGTGTGTGTGTGTGTGGTGTGTGTGTGTGTGTGTGTGTGGTGTGTGTGTGTGTGTGTGTGTGTGGTGTGTGTGTGTGTGTGGTGTGTGTGTGTGTGTGGTGTGTGTGTGTGTGTGTGTGTGGTGTGTGTGTGTGTGGTGTGTGTGTGTGTGTGTGTGGTGTGTGTGTGTGTGTGTGGTGTGTGTGTGTGTGGTGTGTGTGTGTGTGTGTGTGTGTGTGGTGTGTGTGTGTGTGGTGTGTGTGTGTGTGGTGTGTGTGTGTGTGTGTGTGTGTGGTGTGTGTGTGTGTGTGGTGTGTGTGTGTGTGGTGTGTGTGTGTGTGGTGTGTGTGTGTGTGTGTGGTGTGTGTGTGTGTGGTGTGTGTGTGTGTGTGGTGTGTGTGTGTGTGTGGTGTGTGTGTGTGTGTGTGGTGTGTGTGTGTGTGGTGTGTGTGTGTGTGTGGTGTGTGTGTGTGTGGTGTGTGTGTGTGTGTGTGTGTGTGTGTGTGGTGTGTGTGTGTGTGGTGTGTGTGTGTGTGGTGTGTGTGTGTGTGTGTGGTGTGTGTGTGTGTGGTGTGTGTGTGTGTGTGGTGTGTGTGTGTGTGTGTGTGTGGTGTGTGTGTGTGTGTGTGTGGTGTGTGTGTGTGTGTGTGTGTGGTGTGTGTGTGTGTGGTGTGTGTGTGTGTGGTGTGTGTGTGTGTGGTGTGTGTGTGTGTGTGTGGTGTGTGTGTGTGTGTGTGTGTGTGTGGTGTGTGTGTGTGTGGTGTGTGTGTGTGTGTGGTGTGTGTGTGTGTGTGTGTGTGTGGTGTGTGTGTGTGTGTGTGGTGTGTGTGTGTGTGGTGTGTGTGTGTGTGTGTGGTGTGTGTGTGTGTGTGTGTGTGGTGTGTGTGTGTGTGTGTGTGTGTGTGGTGTGTGTGTGTGTGTGTGTGTGGTGTGTGTGTGTGTGTGGTGTGTGTGTGTGTGTGTGGTGTGTGTGTGTGTGGTGTGTGTGTGTGTGTGTGTGGTGTGTGTGTGTGTGTGTGTGTGTGGTGTGTGTGTGTGTGGTGTGTGTGTGTGTGTGGTGTGTGTGTGTGTGGTGTGTGTGTGTGTGGTGTGTGTGTGTGTGTGGTGTGTGTGTGTGTGTGGTGTGTGTGTGTGTGGTGTGTGTGTGTGTGTGTGTGTGGTGTGTGTGTGTGTGTGGTGTGTGTGTGTGTGGTGTGTGTGTGTGTGGTGTGTGTGTGTGTGGTGTGTGTGTGTGTGGTGTGTGTGTGTGTGTGTGGTGTGTGTGTGTGTGTGTGGTGTGTGTGTGTGTGGTGTGTGTGTGTGTGTGTGTGTGTGTGTGGTGTGTGTGTGTGTGTGTGTGTGTGTGGTGTGTGTGTGTGTGTGGTGTGTGTGTGTGTGTGGTGTGTGTGTGTGTGGTGTGTGTGTGTGTGTGTGTGTGTGTGTGTGTGTGGTGTGTGTGTGTGTGTGTGGTGTGTGTGTGTGTGTGTGTGTGTGTGTGTGTGTGTGTGTGTGTGGTGTGTGTGTGTGTGTGTGTGTGTGTGTGGTGTGTGTGTGTGTGGTGTGTGTGTGTGTGTGTGTGGTGTGTGTGTGTGTGTGTGTGTGTGTCTGTGTGTGTGTGTGTGCGCGCGCGCTTGCTTGCGTGCGTGCGTGCTTGTCTGGTGTGCGCTTGAGGACATAAGTTCAAAAGATTCGAGTTTTTAAAACCACTTCCTGATAGCCTCCTTCACACGAAAAATGCATTCTTCTAGAATAGTTTTCTTGCAAATGTGATTCCGGATACTGGACTGTAACAGTTCTCGATGTTTCCTCAGAAGATATATCCTCGTAAGGTGGCCTCCTAGTCCGTGGAATAGGCTTAGAAACCATTCCGTTGTAATATATTGTGACTCGTAGTGCCTTGCAAGCAATCAAGAGCTTGGTGAGGGAGGTTCAAGATTGGCTTGCACTGATGTCAGCACATGTTGGTATCAGTGGGAATGAGCGAGCTGATCAGAAGGCCAAGGCAGCTGCCACTCAGCCCTGTGATGCTTGTTTTCCTCCCCCACACACTGACTTGAAACCCAGCATCAGGAGTTGTCTTCGTGATAAATGGAGGGACCAATGGAGGCATACCTCTAGAAATATACTGCGAGAGATTAGAGATGACCTTGACAGTTGGGTGACCAGCATCCATCCCAACCGACAAGTAGAAGTTGTAATGGTAGCAGTAGTAGCAGTAGTAATGGTAGCAGTAGTAGCAGTAGTAGTAGTAATGTAGCAGTAGTAGTAGTAATGGTTAGCAGTAGTAGTAGAAGCAGCAGTAGTAGTAGTAATGGTAGCAGTAGTAGCAGTAGTAATGGTAGCAGTAGTAGCAGTAGTAGTAGTAGTAATGTAGCAGTAGTAGTAGCAGTAGTAATGGTAGCAGTAGTAGTAGTTGTAATGGTAGCAGTAGTAGTAGTAGTAATGGTAGCAGTAGTAGTAGTAGTAGTAGTAATAGTAGTAATGGTAGCAGTAGTAGTAGTAGTAATGGTAGCAGTAGTAGCAGTAGTAATGGTAGCAGTAGTAGTAGTAGTAATGGTAGCAGTAGTAGTAGCAGTAGTAATGGTAGCAGTAGTAGTAGCAGTAGTAGTAGAAGCAGCAGTAGTAGTAGTAATAGTAGTAATGGTAGCAGTAGTAGCAGTAGTAATGGTAGCAGTAGTAGTAGTAGTAATGTAGCAGTAGTAGTAGTAATGGTTAGCAGTAGTAGTAGTAATGGTAGCATAGTAGTAGTAATGGTTAGCAGTAGTAGTAGCAGTAGTAGTAGTTGTAATGGTAGCAGTAGTAGCAGTAGTAATGGTAGCAGTAGTAGTAGTAATGTAGCAGTAGTAGTAGTTGTAATGGTAGCAGTAGTAGTAGTTGTAATGGTAGCAGTAGTAGCAGTAGTAATGGTAGCAGTAGTAGCAGTAGTAGTAGTTGTAATGGTAGCAGTAGTAGTAGCAGTAGTAGTAGTTGTAATGGTAGCAGTAGTAGTAGTTGTAATGGTAGCAGTAGTAGCAGTAGTAATGGTAGCAGTAGTAGCAGTAGTAATGGTAGCAGTATAGTAGTAGTAGTAATGGTTAGCAGTAGTAGTAGTAATGGTTAGCAGTAGTAGTAGTAATGTAGCAGTAGTAGTAGTAATGGTTAGCAGTAGTAGTAGCAGTAGTAATGGTAGCATAGTAGTAGTAATGGTTAGCAGTAGTAGTAGTAGTAGTAGTAGTAATGTAGCAGTAGTAGTAGTAATGGTAGCAGTAGTAGCAGTAGTAGTAGTAATGTAGCAGTAGTAGTAGTAATGTAGCAGTAGTAGTAGTAATGGTTAGCAGTAGTAGTTTGCTTCTAAACTATCCCCTGTGTGCAAGGAATGGCCGGAGTTACCATCCACTGGCGGCGAGGGATTTGAACGCAGGTCAGCAAGATTGCTAGACGAGAACGCTACCGCTGCACCACACAGCTAATAGTTATAGCAATAGTAGTAGTAGCAGCAGCCGCAGTAGTGGTAATAGTAATAGTAGTAATAGCATTACCAGCAGTAAGTAGTAACGATAGCAGTAGTAGTAGTAGTAGTAATAACAGTAGTAGGTGTAGTAATAATAATAGTAATAGCAGTAATAGTGTCAGTGTTATAGTAGTAGTAATACTACTTCCTCGGACAAAGAGAAAACTCTGTAGCACTAACATCAGCTCCGACGAAATGCTACTATGGAACTGACCTGAGAAGCAGCCCTATTCAAAGACCGCTCTGTCCGACGACCTTTGACAGAAAACAGAGACTGCACAGGTAACAGAAGCATTGAACAGTTCACAGGACTGCCAATATAAACAAAAGGACTTCACCCCTAACAAACCGAAATTCGCTGAAGGTCATTTCAAGAGCAAACAAACAAAGGGCAAGCAAGTTCACTTTCTCCTCTCGTACTTTTTAACTTTCTCCTTATAAGCAAACGATATGATGTGTGTTTTTTTTTGTGTGTTTTTTTTTTTTTTCTTTCATTTACTTTTTCCTAATAATGTATATCATTTCACTGAACTCATTCCTGTGGATATCAATTCCGCGGAAGTCTCATGTATTTAATTTTATTTTCTTACTCTTATTATTCCGAATTATTATTATAGTAGTCGTCACTGGTGTGATCTCCAGTAGAAAATGGTTCTCCTAGGAAGTTGTTTTTTTTATTAAAAAATGATAATGATAATAACAAATTAAGCAGGCTTATAGGTTTGATGATATTTATGTGCTGAGGAAGGCCTATGTACTGAGTGCTTCATGGTCTATACTACTTTCTCAATGCAAATTATTACATAGATGATGATACATTAAAAGTAAAATAAATAGTTTTAAAAATTATAAACAGGATCGATGGCCTGCCCTTGTAAACTACAAAGAGGAATTGTAAGGTCATGGTAAGGTCCGTATCTAGTCGCAGTGCTGAGTCAAAACTACTCAGTAGATGAAGTCTCAGCAATCTGATGGTGTAAATATAGAAGTAAATCCCGCTCTGTAAGTTAAACAAACGGAAAGGGAGAGGGTATAGTGAAATGAAAAGCTAATATACAGACAGACAACAACATAAAAAGAAAAATTGAAATAATCTGTCCAGGAATGAAAATACGCCAAATGAAAATGGATGAGAAAGTTAAATAGAACTGATAAGTCTATTACTCATACTCAGGCCTTCGACTTGTGCTCGACAACATGTGCTTTAAATATTTATTCAAATATTTCCCATACTCACTCGTCTCTACCTTTCCTATCTCTGTGGTTCCAGATTCGGAACTTTCTTTGAATAACATTTCCTCTATATCTTCTACATACATTTATAAAGTATATATTACAAATAAATTAATATCACGAAAGGAAGAAATAAAAAGATGAGAGAGAGAGAGAGAGAGAGAGAGAGAGAGAGAGAGAG
>NC_061830.1:26406894-26409394 GCF_019202785.1 Penaeus chinensis | reverse complement strand
AAAAAAGTAAAACAAAATAAAAAAATATAAAAAACAGCATATAAGTCTTTCAGTTATTGAAAAATACCATACATATGATTGATTATTTGAAATTATCTGCTAAGGTCATTAGTGTCGACTACGAATAATATATGGGAAACCTATGGTGCATATACTGTCACATATTACTACATGAAAAATCCAATAGGTTCATATCGACACAATAGCTGAAACCACCCTTAGGCCTAGAAGCTTTCTCTTCACCTTACATCTTATAGCTGGCTTGTCCACATATAGGAGACAAAACCTATTCATGTTGGCTAATAAACGTAGAATTATATAAAGGCGTGTGTGTGTGTGTGTGTGTGTGTGTGTGTGTGTGTGTGTGTGTGTGTGTGTGTGTGTGTGTGTGTGCGTGTGCATGTGCGTGTGCGTGTGCGCGTGCGCATGCGCGTGCGTGTGCGCGTGTGTGTGAATGTGTGTTTATGTGTGTTTGTGTGTGTGTTACTTATGAATCGTGGAACTACGTAACCTGTAGTGCAGATGGCTTTAGATCTAGATATCTATACAACGAAACACCTTATGAACCGTGAAATGTTTTTTTTTTACCTTGCATGCACTTTTATAAACTACACAGTGTTCATTTATATAATACAGGTGAAAGCATGACCCTATTGCTTCATTTCCATATAGATATTCTAGTTATGACATTATATTTTAATAAACTCCTATTGCATCGTGTATCTATATTCCATATCGATGAATATGAAAATTACATTAGTTATACATGGGGTAACGAATACTGATAATGCGTAACATGGCCAGCCCTTGGGTAAAGAGCCATTTTGTAGCTTGGCCTTTTTGGATTGTGTCTGTGTAATTGTTGGCTTGTTCCTGCATGGCATACCCGGATGTGGATGTTAAACGAAAGTGCAATGACAAGTTGGTCATGTTTATTTTGCTTGCTTATTATGTCATTATTATTTTTTACAGATTTTTTTTTTTTTTTTTTTCTCCTGAAGAGTGAAGTGAGACATTTTCATTAAGCATAGTTTAGTTGTGGGTTGAAATTATGTGTCCCATTTGTATTGTTTTCATCTTTTCAGTTCTGATGGAAATTGAATTAATGAAACCTATGATGCGACCAATAACGACAATACTGTGAACTCAAATACAAAAAGGCTTTCATAATTATCGTTGCAAAAAGGCTTTCCAACGATAGTTATGATTCTGATCTCAGAAATCGCATCAGTAATAATGGTAAATATATTCCAACTAAGGTCTTTGTTTCAGTTACAAGGCGTCAGTGCAAAGTAAGCTTGTGAACTCGTGCTTATGCTTACTGAGAAGTGTTCAAGTGTGGGTATAATACTACTTAATCTCAGCAAAGGAGGAAATCCTTCTCTCTCCCTTCCTCCCCCCCCTCTCTCTCTCTCTCTCTCTCTCGCTCTACCATATCTATCTATCTATATCTATCTATCTATCTATTTTTATCTCTCTCTCTCTCTCTCTCTCTCTCTCTCTCTCTCTCTCTCTCTCTCTCTCTCTTATACACCCACCCCCCCTATCTTTCTCTTTCTCTCTCTCTCTCACTCTTTATTTCTTTTTTCTTTCTGTCTCTCTTTTTCTCTCTCTTATACTCATCCCCACACTATCTCTTTCTCTCTCTCTCTCTCTCTCTCTCTCTCTCTCTCTCTCTCTCTCTCTCTCTCTCTCTCTCTCTCTCTCTCTCTGTATATATATACATATATTTATATATGTATATATTCCTCTCTCTCTCTCTCTCTCTCTCTCTCTCTCTCTCTCTCTCTCTCTCTCTCTCTCTCTGTATATATATATATATACGTATATATTCCTCTCTCTCTCTCTCTCTCTCTCTCTCTCTCTCTCTCTCTCTCTCTCTCTCTCTCTCTCTCTCTCTCTCTCTATCTATCTATCTATCTCTCTCTCTCTCTCTCACCTAGTATCAAACTGCATAACTATCTTCATAATATACACTTTCCTTAGGATTATTACCAGTTATAAACTTCGGTAAACAAGGATTAGGCAAAGCAATTAACATAGATAACGGCACTTGACAAATAAGCTGCTCATTAATTCCCGGTTTTATGATGGCCGGCGCCTCATTTGCGATCTCGTTAATTTTTTCGCCGAATATTGACCCGAATTTATACAGAAATTTAGCCGCAGGAAGGAAAGAAGTCTCAGAAATGCGAAAGTAAGGAGATCCACGGCCTAAGCCAGTAATAGGGGATATAAGTGCTTGAGTAGTGCTTTAGCGTGTGATGAGAAGTTTCGATATGAAATTAAGATAATCAAATAGTATTATGACGATCATAATGATGATGATGATGATGATTATAATAATCATTACTATAGTAACAATAAAAGAATAATAATCACTCTTATTATTACTATCAATATTATTATCATTATAACAATAATGATAATACTAATGATAATAATGATAATACTACTAATAATAATGATAATAACAATAATAATAATATTAATAATAATA
>NC_061830.1:26396894-26401894 GCF_019202785.1 Penaeus chinensis | reverse complement strand
AGCATTGGGCGTGTCTAGTCAGAAATGCATCTGCACATTCAGTTTAGACACAGTTTTACATACATTTCAATCAATATCTATATCTATCTATCTCTCTATCTATCTATCTATCTATCTATCTATCTATCTATCTATCTATCTATCTATCTATCTATCTATCTATCTATCTATCTACATACATATATGTGTGTGTGTGTGTGTATGTGTGTGTGTGTGTGTGTGTGTGTGTGTGTGTGTGTGTGTCTGTCTGTGTGTGTGTGTGTGTGTGTGTGTGTGTGTGTGTGTGTGTGTGTGTGTGTGTGTGTGTGTGTGTGCATTCATATATGCATATATATGTGTATATATATATAATATATATATATATATGCATGTGTTTATCTGTGTGTGTGTGTGTGTGTGTGTATGTGTGTGTGTAAATATATATAAATAAATATATAGATAAACAGATAGATAGAAAGATAGATAGATAGATATATAGATAAATATATATAAATATATATAAATATATATATAAATATATAGATATATAGATAGATAGATAGATAGATAGATAGATAGATATATTATATATATACATATATGTGTATATATGTATATATATATATATATGTGTGTGTGTGTGTGTGTTTGTGTACATGTGTGTATGTATGTATGTATATATATACATATATACATAAGTATATACATAAATATACATATATATATACATATAAATATATATATATATATATATATATATGTGTGTGTGTGTTTGTGTGTGTGTGTGTGTGTGTGTGTGTGTGTGTGTGTGTGTATTATATTATATTATTTATTTATTTATCTATTTATTTATCTGTATATAAATATTAGGCCAGTCAATAGGGGAGGAAAAAAGGCCGAATAAGGAAAAAATTCATGGAAAGCTGGAACAAGCTTCATTATCTTTGTAATAGGGTACTTAATAACATATTAATTTTGCACCCCTCTACCGCCACGGATTTGGCCGCCATCTTGGAAAAATGGCGGCGAAAAACAGTTTTTTGCAAATATCTCGCTTAGGACTGAATTTAGCTGAAAGTTTACTGATAAAATAAATAATCTTCATAAAATTTCCTATAAAATCTCCTTTATTCATTTTTTCTATTTATTGCACCGTTTTGGTGCTAGGAGTACGATAATATTTGAATTTATTTTTTTCCTACCCTTTGCGCCTGAATAGCATGTGGTTATTTTTCTTGCATGCAATTTTCAATAATGCTTCAAGTTTCTAAGCTAACTGTAGTTTTTCTTTTGTTTCAGGACTATGAAAACAGACCCATAGCCTATCAGTGCTTGCTCTATTAACTTTGAGTATGAACTAGCTCCATATCCCTTGTCCATCTTTGATGAGATAGGAATGCGCAAAACCAAGAAATCCGTGATGTATGAACTATTTGCACCTCTTAGTGACACAGGAATTGTTGGAGATACGGTTTTTGTTATTGATGGAGGATTTCTGATGCATCGAGTTGTTTGGCTAAAAGGAGAGATGATTTCAGCCATCCTAAAGAGGTACACTGAATATGTAAAGAACCACTACAAGAGAAATGCCATTGTTATATTTGATGGATATCCAGAAAATCTAGCAGACAAAAGTACAAAATGTGCTGAGCGTGCTCGGCGAATGATTTGTTCTACCACAGACACAATGTTTGATGAAACAATGCCCGTAACAACAAGTCAAACCAGGTTTCTTTCAAATGAGAGAAATAAGAGCCGGCTTATTACAATGCTCACCACTAGACTGATCAATGAGGGTTATACAGTAAAACAGGCTACTGAAGATGCAGACAGATTGATTGTTGCTACTGCTATTGAAGAATCTACCATGGCTGAATCAGTAACAATCGTAGGAGAAGATGTAGACCTCTTAATCATCCTTACAGCCTTGGTTGGATCAAGGACAAATATATACATCTTAAAACCAGGCAGAGGAAATACAGCAAGCAAGCTGTACACACCAACCTCCATGAAATATGGATCAGTCATCAAGGACAACATTCTCTTCTTACATGCATTTAGTGGGTCCGACACTACTTCTGCCTTTTTTAGACAGGGAAAACTTAAGATCATAAGGCTTATGGAAAAACATGAAGAATTAAAAGATCTTGTTGCTGTCTTTAAAGAACCATCTGCTGAATCTGCAAAGATTGCTGAAGCAGGAAAGAATTTCATTCTTCACTTATATGGGCATAATGAATGTGAATCCCTTTCTGATTTGAGATATGTGTGCTATGCTCAGTCACTCATTAAGAGTAAATTCACTTTGGCTTCTCTGCCTCCTACAGATGCAGCTGCTCGATTTCATTCATTACGTACATATCACCAAGTGCAGAAGTGGTTGGGAAATGACTTGTCTCCAACAAATTGGGGTTGGACTGCCACCTGCAGCTGTAGAAAGGCAGGATTAAAATGCTCTGTGATATGTGTTTCTTGCAAGGGGCTGTCATGTTCAAACTCTGATGTAATTGATGATGAAGAGGACTGTGACGATCCCCTTGATGCCACATTAGAAAACTTCTTGATGTCAGAGAGTGAAGAAACTCATGGAATAGAATAATCAGAATATATTATAGGAGGGCCAGCGACCCACTCCTAATAAAAAGCAAATACAGTTGAAAAAAACAGTGAACAAACCTCCCTGGGGAGGTTGGTTCATGGCCACCCTGCTAAAGAACCAAACTACTTGTCATTACTTTCCTATGAAGAAAAATGTGGTTCGCTATACTACCCATGACGAGAAAACCAATGCTATCCTGGAAATCAATACTTCTAATTGTGCAGCAAGAACTGGTAAAGCATTGTTTAAATGGATAACTTCATAATTTGGGTGGATGGTTGGGTGTTTCTAAGCCAGAAACAAAAAGAGGAAATACACCCTTGAGACACATTTTGGAGATTGGGGGTATAGGCAAAACAAGCCGCAAACTTTTTCATAGGCTTGGCACGAAAACGGTGTGACATATCAAAAATATGCATAGAAGAGTAATTATAGGAAATTTTGCGTAGATTATTTTATGTATGACATATTTTCTGGTAAAGTGAGTCCCAAGCGAGATATTTTTCGCCACCATTTTTCCAAGATGGCGGCCAAATCCGGGACGGTAGAGTGGTGCAAAATTAATATGTTATTAAGTACCCTAATACAAAGATAATGAAGCTTGTTCCAGCTTTCCATTAATTTTTTCCTTATTCAATCCCCTATTGACTGGCCTATATGCATATATACATATATTTATAAATACATATATATATATATATATATATATATATATATGCATATATTAATATGTATATACATATGTATATATACATATATATAAAGACATATATATATGTTTATACACATATATATATAAATATATGTAAATATATCTATAAACTAATAAATAAAAAAAATGTATGTATGTATATTTATATATAAACACACCAACGCATACACACACACACACACACATACACACACACAAACACACACACACACACACACACACACACACACACACATATATATATATGTATGTATGTATGTATATACCGGAGTTCCCTCAGGGCTCGGAAAGCATGCCGAAGGTCATTTTGGGCAAAATGACCTTCCAACTCTTCCACGATGCCCCTAACGTACCTCTCTTGGTCCATTCTCAAAGAGGCCCCAGCAAAGCGAGACAACTCCCTGTGTAAAACATGGTTCCCATCCAGTCTGGCAGCACGACTCTATAGTGTTAAGTGTCTCGTCTAAGACAATACGCCTCCTTCGTTTCCCGCTTAAAGGTATCCCACAGTTCAGGAGGGGCCTGTAGAGTGTCAAGCACTTCAAATCGATTTGAAACCGCCACTGCATACTCCTGAGCCACCTCCTTACTCTTGAGCCTGTGGTCGGTAGCACAGAACTCAGCACTCCTACAAACTCTACAGTTCTGTAGGATCCTCATCCATCCATCTCACAACTGGGCTCTGTGAGGGCAGAGGATGGTCGCATTGTGTCGGAGGCGGTGAGTATAGGGCCCGCTGGGCTGAGTACTTTGAGCAACTGTATAGGGTAGATCCCCCGTCTTCACAACTCCCGTTGGCTGGCACACAGCCACTAGTGGCTGATCCACCAATCAGTGAGGCATCGCCTTCCATCGAAGAGGTGAAAAGGGTGGTCTCTTGGCTGAGGAGTGGAAAGGCTGCTGGTGTCTGTGGGATTGCTGCAGAGTTGTTCAAGGTGGGTGGAGGATCCATGATCTGTGGCTTGCATGCAGTCCTGTCTCCCGTTTGGAAGTCTGGTACCATTCCTCCTGACTGGAAAAAGGGTTTGGTCATCCCTATCTGGAAAGGGAAAGGGGACCAAAAGGACTGTGGCAACTACAGAGTATTACGTTGCTCAACGTACCAGGTAAGGTCCTCGCTCATCAGCTTTTGGCACTAGTGCGCGACCACCTTTTATGAGCACAGAGACCTGAGCAGTCTGGTTTTACACCCAAGAAGTCAACTGTAGACCGTGTCTTAGCAATTCGTGTCCTTGTGGAACGCCGACTTGAGTTTCAACAAGGTATGCGTGCAGCTTATGTTGATCTCAAGAAGGCTTTCAACTCAGTGCACCGGGAGAGTCTTTGGAGCCTACTGGGTCTCTGTGGGATCCCCCCTGAGATTATTGGTTTGCTGTCTGGCCTGTATACAGATACCAAGAGTGCTGTCAAGTGTGGGGAGAGCATCTCTGCCATTTCCTCGGTGTCTGCCGGGGTGAGATAGGGATGTGTCCTGGCCTCAACCCTTTTCAATACTTGTATGGAATAGATACTTGGCCATGCTGTGAACCGTAGTTCCTGTGAGGCATCAATTGGTAATTTCAAGGTCACAGACCTTGACTTTCCCGATGATGCAGTGATTCTAGCAGAGAAATTGGATATCCTGGAAGTAGCTCTCGAGGCGCTGCATGAAAAGGCGAAGCCATTGGGACTCGGTCAACTGGACCAAGACCAAGGTACAGGAATTTGGGA